>NW_015113470.1:20365-39054 GCF_001443285.1 Poecilia latipinna | reverse complement strand
TATATATATATATATATATATATATATATATATATATATATATATATATATATATATATATATATATATTTATTTATTATATATAAGTTTGATTTTTACACCCTCCCTCATTCCTCTTTTACCTCTTTAGAGACTCGACAGTTGAGCTGAATTTGCCCCTCAAAGACTTGGACTAGGCATGTAGAGTTTGTTATGCTGACATCAGTACATAGGAGACTCAAACTATGTTAAAGAAATCCAGCTAGTGCTACATGAAGTGCAATGAAAGTTTTCAGTGCTTTGTCGTTGAATTTATTACCAGAACTTTGGACACAATCTGTTTAAAAAAAACACTCTGGGGGAAAGAATAGGTTTGTGCTGACTGCTTGTTTTCAGCCTCTCTGTTTATTATGTTTGGATCAATTCTAAGCATAGAAAGAAAATAGAGGCGAGAGAAGGTGCAGTCCCTTGACATTTTTGTGGTAACCATTAAAAAGGCAGTATCATGTAAAATCGACTTTTTTGAGCTTTACATCATGTTGTAATGTTTTTCCCTCATCAAAAACATACCTGAAGTGTTGCTTTGACTATTTCATGCATGTTTGAGAAATCCTCGGAGCTGCTTCCAAATTACAGAGCAACCAAATTTGGTCTCTTGTCTCTTTAAGAGGCTCCTGCTCTTTCTGAAACTCCGCCTTCAGGAAGTCATCACAAAATGGCTCCTCTGTTAACCCTTTAACAATGTTCTTTCCTGCATAGCACTGAGAAGTAGTTCATGTAATGAGCTCGGCAGATTTGCAGCTCAACCAGGTGTTTGCTAATTGCTGCTGGCTAGTATGAAGGAGCTGAGTGAAATTTAGAAACTGCAGTTCCAAGGAGGAGCTTAACCCTTGAAGGCGACCCTAGGTCCAGCCAGGCGATTAAAGGATTTCTCAAATCCACAAGAAAGATTCAAGGCAAGACTCCAAGTATGTTTTTGATGAGGGAATAATATCATAACATGATGTCGAGCTAAAAAATGTCGATTTTTACATCACGCTGCCACCTTAAACGCAAACTGGTTCCGTGTAAATGTGGCTCCAGACATTGACTGATGGATCCAGTGAACGATCGATTGATCAATCATTTGATCAATCATTTGATTTCCCCCAAAATCAGTTTTGGGGGAAAAGAAATGAACTTGGGAAGACAGTGTTGCATCTTTAATAAGCAGACGAGCAAACACTGGATGTTTTTTCACCCTCATCTACCTCTGACAGGCCAACTCAAGGCTGCTAAACCACTGTGAAGTGGAGGAATAGACTTCAAAGATTAGCTCTTTCCACTTTTCACCTCAGGAATGCTGATATGGGGATGTAAGCATTTGTTGACACAGAAATGTTGAAGGCAGCTTGGCAGTCTGTGATGGACTGTGCTGAGGGGCTCCGTACTGTACTGTTTCATGTTCCTCCAATAGCTCCATCTCTCCCCCACTGCTCTCATGTTGGTTTTAGATGACGCGCAATGGATTGTGTTCAGAGAGTCGTTCATTTATCAGTAGCGATAAACATGACTATCATTAACATAAATTTGAATTTAAGGATAAAAGAAATGGGTTACCTCGTTTAACAAATTACCTCTCCAAAGGATTTCCGTCATTATTTCCAAAGGCAAAGAGACTGATGTAACGTCTGTGCTATAAAGCCGTCAAAAAACAAATCTTCCACCAAACTCAGCCTGGTAAGAATGGCGATGCTTCACCAACTGCTGCTGTTATCTGCAAGGCTAATTAATAAGCTTTATGCCCTGTTGGATGCCATAACTGTCTAAGCTAGAAATCTGATGTCTGATGCGTTGCCTCAGCCCTTCCTTTCTCTCCAAGAACCTTTCATCCTCACAGCAATGCATCTGTCAAAATGGCATTTTTTGCTAACAGCCAGGAGCGTAGGAGCTGAATCCTAATGTCAGTGTGGTGTGTTTGTTTGAGACCAGTACAACAATGAATGAGGCCAGGTCTGAAGATCTGATGTTTTTTTTTTTTTTTTTTTTTAAATGATTAGGTATAAGTAAGTCTGAACAAACTTTCTCATGTTTAAGTTTTCCATGCTGACTCATAAGCATACCTTCTTTTTGTCATTTAATAACATGATTGTTTTTTCCCCACCGTCGTTTAGGTGGTCGAGCAGAAAGTCTAGTTAATGTCTGTGCTGAAACTGTCTGGGCCTCCTGAGACACCGTAATTTGCTTTTACATGTCATTGTTGAACATCATCATCCATGCAAGTGTCAGTTTCTTTGAAGCTTGACACAGAAATTATCTCAGAGATGTCTGCCAAAGGACAGTCTGCCTTTTTGGCTTGCTTTCATCCACAGGCCTTTTCTACCTACACGGTTGTCAGAGCCGGTTCCAATTCCTGAATGGATTCTCGAACTGATGTTGTGTGTTTCAATAGACTGAAAAAATACAGAAGTTTCATACCACGAACTGTAGTTCAACTTTGGCATTGCAGAATAGCTAGCTTTTCTGCACAAAAACAATTTCATCTTTAGAAAGTATGTATGTTTCTTGTGAATAAATCCAAATATACATTGAGCAAAATATAATCTGTTGTTTCTCTAACAGTTTGCATTTTCTGTGAAATACAATGAATGTGTAATACAAGAACAAAAGGATGCACAGGAGAAATGTTTGAAACTCCACAAATGTCCTTCATTGAGTAATGGCAAGGCAAAGACATCTGTATAGCACATTCCATGTACAAGACAATGCAAAGTGCTTTACAGAAAACTCAAGAGTAAAAGTTTAAAAACACAGGCAATAAATTAAACAAGATAAAACAAATGAAATTACAAAGGGGTAAAAATCATACACTAAATAAATTAGAAAAACAATGCAGATAAAACACATTCAGCTGTCAACATCCAACAGAGTTGCAATAGTTTAAGTAATCCTAAAATGCTGCTTGCTCTTCAGTTCACTCCAGCTGGTTGCACTCTTGTAATGCACAATCAGGTGACTGAATTACTACAAGACTGAAGACAACCTCGTCAGCGTACTTCACAAATATGGTGCAACACACAACATGTCATAACCATATTCATAAGGTTCAGCATGCAGTCAATTCTCTTCAAGAGACGCCTTCATCTACCCTTAAGTCTGCCAAAAGCAGCTTCCACAACTGACCTCGCACTCCTTATTCTAAGGTTGTATCACTGTCATTAGCTGAGAAGAGTTTCATAAGCCAAGTTTTCAGAAAGTATGCAGGGTCTACATTACGACCTGCACTACTGACAGCATTTTGGTTAGGAAGCTGACCACCACCCATAGCTTAGACTGATTTAGGACGCTTGAATCATGCGCGCTCCCAGGAAAGCCAACCCACACGTTCCAAAATAGGCCCTTTCCATCAACAACCGTCTGCAATGTGATAGAATGCCATCCTCTCCCGCTGAAATAGCCATGTGGGTACTCTGTAGGTGCTATAATAGGAATGTGACTGCCGTCTATTGCCCCAACACATTGCAGTGCTTCCCATTTGTCTTTAAAAAACATTGCCAGCTCTGACGGCTGTCTGGCATCCTAATGTGCTCAAGAACCAGGAATGTTACAACAGCATTGCAAACGTCCTGTAGACAATAGTAAACATTTGCAACACCTATGACTCAGAGTCCTATATTGACTATTAGTAGGCGGTTTCCACAATGTGAAGGTGACACTTTTATCCACAGGTACACACAAATGGTAGGTTTGTGTCTCTCCTCGGCAGAACGAGGGCAAGACTGAAAAATACAGCAGGATGTGTCCCTGACGAACTGTTCGCTGGCCATTTCTGGGACAACAGCGTGATGTATGGCCAAACAGCAGCACCTTTTCCTTTTGATGATGTTTAACCATGCCTATGACATTTAAATAAAACATCTAACTAAACAATCTACATCTACGTATGCATTGTATTCACATTGTGTATGAACCCGGTTTGTATTTGACATGCGGTGACATGAACCACATATATCTGTATGTCACCATTCTTCTTGGTCTCTTTTCTGTGTCTGATGGAGAGTTTGTGTGATTTCTTGCTGCATTGAAAGGAAAATCTGTAAACAAAGACGTAACGCATACAACTCGGTTGGCTCTACCAGCTTGCTGCTATGTTCTGCTGCTGTGTTGTGTAACATGCACTTTTGATGATGCAACCTTGGTTACCCAAACTGGTGGAAACAGGTGTCGGCTGTCAACGCCTTTTCAAAGTCATCCAGACTGAATAAGAATGAGAGTTATTTGGGTTGTAGTATTTCAAGATAATAGACGTGACTCGTTTTGTTTTTTATATTGGGCTAACCTTTAGCTGAACCTAATACGTATTCGGTCAGTGCACACTATAACACCTTAAGGTTGATGAAGAATGGTCATATTGATGAAATCAGTGCAAAAAAATAATATTTTTTGAAAATACTCATCAATATAAACTGACCTGTTTTCATCTCCCCAAGTTGGCACATATGTTCACACAGCCATGCTGCAAGCAGACACAAAAGTTACAAGAGTTCGTTTTCAGCGGATGAACGCTGGGTGAAACATTGAACCAAGTTTGACCAGTCTCCCTTGCTTGTACCCTCCTTACGTTTGATGACTGCCTGCCTTTCTTTGCAGGACTTCACAGCTCTCTGCTCTCTCAGTATTCACCTCCAGAAGCTGGGGAAAGTACCATGACTACAAAAGACTTCTTATGTGCTACCAATGCCAAACATCCAATCAGAAGCTACATTCCCGGTAGCCCTGACGTCACATCTGATGAAGACATTTGAGAGGCTGGTCCTCAGCCATGTTTGCTCCCTGGCGAGGTCTTCATTGGATCTGCCACAGTTCGCCTAGATGCAAAGCTTCAATGTGGATGATGCCATCATCTACCTCCAGCACCGAGCTCTGACGCACCTGGAGAAGCCAACACGCACTGTGAGGATCATGTTCTTTGGTTTCTCTAGTGCTGTCGATGCCATCCAGCCAGGACTTGTAAGGGCCTAGCTGGAGCTGTCAGGAGAGGACCACCACAGGTCCCAGTGGACCCTGGACGACCTTAATGGTCGCCGACAGTATGCGAAGGTACAAGACTGTCTCCGTTAGGCTGAAGTAGGCTATAACCATCAGATGGTGGATGTGTGCATGAATAAGTGAGTGACTGACTGTAGTGTAAAGCACTTTTGACTCCTTAAACTTGATAAAGCGCTACAGGCCATTTACCTTTTCACAGTACATGTTGCATTTCTAAGTTGGTTTTGGACAAACTCCCACAGAAAAGTAGCTGGTAAATAACCAGTCTGTTGATGATGAATTGTGCATTTATTTCACTAAGGTAGTCAAAATATT
Source organism: Poecilia latipinna (assembly GCF_001443285.1). NCBI lineage: Eukaryota > Metazoa > Chordata > Actinopteri > Cyprinodontiformes > Poeciliidae > Poecilia > Poecilia latipinna. The sequence goes on along the minus strand of NW_015113470.1, from coordinate 33,732 downwards.
TGCACTTATTACCGTTGCATAGCAACATCAAAATCACTGATAATTTTTTCTCTGAAATAGATAAAGTAGGCTCCCAGAAAGCTTGTGGCCATTTGCTGACTTTATGAGAACAGTTTATTTTAACTTTAGGCAGAGGTTAATAATTCCTTTCACTTTGAACATAGTTTTTTCATATTTGCCTAATAAAACCTGGATATCCCTTTTCTTCAAACACCGTTACATTACCTACTACCACATCCTCCGCCTCCTGTGTGAGTCTAAAAGTTTAACTCCATCTTGCTGTTTTCTCAGTCTTTGCCTGACTTCTGTTATTCCCGTCTCATGCTGCCTCTTTCCCCGAGAGCTCCGTCTCTCCCTGTTGTTCCCTTCCCTTTCTCTCCTCCTGTCATTCGTAGTTGGTGATGAGACACATTATTTCTTAGAGCTTTATAAACCCAAGAGGCCACTGCCTGGCTTTTGGCAGACATTGATAAGAGATGATGCCGCGGTTGCCAAGCCATACAAATTATTTTAGGAATAAAAGGAATCAATAGGCTTCTTTTAGAAAAATCCACCCCCGTCCAAGACCGCCATTCAGTTTAAGTTTGTTTCTTTTTGACAGAAGAAAAGTTAGGGTGAACAAGAAAAGTGAAAATCTGAAGGAGTTACTGGGTGTAGAAGAGGTCATTTAATAAAAGGTCAGCTTTTTCTTCTGCTTTTTTTTTCTTTTGAAGATATTGAACCACAACCAGTTGGGAAAATATGAGCCTTTGCTCTTGGACCATTTTTAGGTTGCAAAAATGCCATCATCAAGCTTAAATCAGATGAAGAGGTGCATTGAGTCATTTTTCTCTTCTGAACCTGTTTCAAAGTAAAAAGCACACCAGTGTTAGCAGGCTGACCTTTCTTTGTATATGTTAATGAGCATAATCTTTATTATCACAGCTTTCTCAGAATCATTCTCCACTTCTCGTTGTTTTAAGAAAAGCTGTGTAGCTTTGTGAAGGAGAACATGCAACTTCTTCAAGTTTCAACACAAAAAACAACAAAGGGTCAAATTCCCAAACAGAGTCAATTTGATTTCCCGTTATGCTAAACGGCTGCCAGCAAACTACATGTCACTCAATGTCTCCACAGAGATGATGGCGCAGTTTTCATAATGCATGTGATTATATAGTGTTGTGATGACATTTAAATTTTTGACAGCAGTGTCTTCTCAGCTATTGTGTAGGATCGTGGCTTGTCTTAAATCATTTGTGTGTGTGTGTGTATGTGTGTGTGTGTGTATGTGTGTGTGTGTCACTGTCATGTCAGAATAAGTTTTACTCTTTGCAGTGAACATATTATGAAGAATCCAACAATAGGCACTTAATGCTTATCTTGAGAACACATTTAAAGAGACTGAAACAATAAACACAGTGTCACAATCCGTGTTTCTGTGTGTTTATTTTTGAGATTTCCTGTGTTCAGTCCTGTTTTCCTGTGAGTCTCTGTCCTGTCCTGCCCGTTGATTGTTTCCCAGGTGTGTCTCATCCCCCTGATTACCCCGTGTGTATTTAAACCCACCTGTTGGCCTTGTCTCTCGTTGGATCCTTGTCATGTATTGCCTGTTTCCCTGTGCTGGTTTCTGTTGCTCTGTCTTCTTGATACCATCATTAAAGTCATCATTTTCACTTACCTCCTGGGTCCGCCTGCGTCCATATCTTCACCACAACCACCGCTAATGACAGAACGATCCGACCAAAAACTACGGTGAGGAACCATCATGGACGCCAGGACTAATCCCTGGTGGGGTACGCGGCTAGTGCTCTGCCCACCAGGGGTCGGACCCCGCCGCCATTGCTGCCCTGAGCCGCCGGAGGTCCCGGCCCCTGGGCACAGATGTCACCGCCGTCCTGAGCAGCCGGAGGTCCCGGCCCCTGGGCGGAAACCCCGCTGCCTAAAGCCACAGCCCGTCCCTGCACCGAGGCGAAGCTCCCACCGCCTGCAGCTGCCTCCGGTCCCCGCACCTAGGCAGCGTCTGTCCCCGCCGTGGCAGGTCTCCACGTCCGTTGCTGCTCCGCCTCCTCGTCGGTGCTTCCCGCGCCGGCGTCACCGCCCACTGCGGCTCAAGCTCCGCCTCCTGCGTCGCCGCCCGACAGACCTCCCACGGGAGCTCCACCTCCTGTGCCGTGGGCGGCCCCCGGAGTGTTTTTCTGTTAGTTCCTGTAGATTTAGTTTTGTTTCTGGACTCTGGCCCTCCTGCCGTCACCCCTCCGCCCACCCTATTGGGTTGTTTTTTGTTGTTTGGAACTGATTTTTTTTTTTGTTATTATGGAAAGGCTATCGCTGACGAAGGGTTTTTGGAATGACGATGCCATCTGACCACAAAGATCAAAAACAGCATTACTCAAACACACACACACACACACACACACACACACACATCACTTTAAATAGAAAAACAGTGTTTGCCATTCAGTGGGATGCACAGACAGCAGACAGTGCGAGTGTTTGCTGCTAGACTGGCATTTTAAGCATCACTGACTTTTGCAGGCAACTTTCTGCTCGGATAAATGAACCTCACTGTTGGCTGGACATATTTCAGCCACTCAAAGATTTATAGGTTTTTCTCTGGAAGTGTTTACTTCTAAGAACAATAGATCTGAATGAGTGGTGTATGAAGAAGTATTTTTGCTCAACATGTTTTTCTTTTTTTTTTCAGTATCACAACCCTGTTTTCAGCCAAAATACAGTTTCTTTTGTTTTAAAACCTCTGTGAAAACGGCAGTAACGGGAGACTAAACTACTTCTGCGTGAATAATGAAGATATCAACACAACTGGAATAGCACTGAATGGTGAAATTGAACAGTGAAAGAACTTGTAGAAATATTGTCTTCTGAAACTGAGCAAGTAGTGGAGCTTGAATGCACAGTTAAAGCTGCAGTATGTAACATAGATAATGTTTTTCTTTAAAACTGTCTTCATGTTGTGACAGTATTTTATGGTTCAGATAAAGATTGATCTCCTATTGAGCGACTACTGTTGTCTGCAGAAATCAACCAAAAACGAGTAATGAAAGCCAAGGAGTGTTTTAGCGCTGCCAATCAATATTGCGAATGGGCTACTGCATGTGCTAATATCAGAGAAGCAACTTGCCGCTACAGAAGAGCCATTTATCTGCCATCCACAAAAGGATTTTGAAAATCGGTTACACCTTTCCTTTCGGTGAAGGGAAAGGTGTAGCAGTAGCAGAGAGGAAGGGCAGTTGAGCAGTGCCACACTAAGACCCGCCCCCTGACTCTGATTGGTTGTTTCTTGTTAGCTCTGGAAGGAAGGGAAGCTCAAGATTTTTTTTTTACAAAATATCTGTTTCATATCATAGTGACAGTTTCAGCAAATACTTAAAAAAAAAAGTTGCATAATGTGGCTTTAAGTAAATAATACATATTTTGTTTTACAGCATCAGTTTTTTTCCAATATATCGTCAAAAAATGTGTAAAATTTAGAGAAGCTCATACGAAGCAAATTCAGAATTAGTAAGCCAGAGCGACCCAGAGAGAGAAGCCAAGAAAGAGAAAGCACAGGGGCGCGAAGTCTCATTTAGGTTTAGAGGCAGAAAAATCCTTCAACTCCGGTGGTTGGTGTTGATGGAGGAACAGGAACAGCCGCGGCTCCCCTGTGGAGGAAGGGACCGGTGCGCCGAGATGAAATGACTTTCTGAAAAACAGCCTGATCCCCGCATTACTGTAAATTACTTCCCATCGCACTGTGATAAAAAAGAAGAAGAAAAAAAGACGTAATAAACAAGAGAAATCAGTGCGTCTTTCCTGTGAATCATAGCAAAGCTGCCATGTGGGATGCTCGCACACCGGGACGACTGGTGCTGTGTGCAGGGTGGATCCGGCAAATGTGGTTAATTGTAAAGAAAAACCGCTTGTGTGTGCTCTTTGTGATGGCACTTGGGGAAGAAAAAAAAAGAGAAAAGTTGGATTTAATAGATGCATCCAGCCCTATTACATCTCGAGAAACACGTCATGTATTCATTAGTCTGGATCTATAATGCTAATTAACTTCCCCTGCGCAGGGTTTACTGCAGACTGCCTGTGTGCTGCACAGATGTTCAAGAAGCAACTTTAAATTCTCAGGGCCTTGAAGCTGAATCCCATTTGGGAAGAAAAAAAATCCTGCTTCAGGGAATGCTTTGACATCACAGACTTGAATAGGAGTTTTTAAAAAAAAAGCAATGAATGGTTATATTTTTAAAGTCATTCGTGTCAATTTTGCGATTTTATTCCTTTGTGTTTTTTGGTTTACTTAATTTTTTTTTTTTTTTTTAGTTTGTTTGACTTTTCCACAATGTAAACAGGATGAAAAAGATAATTTGATGGAATAATTTACCTATAAATATTGAAGTTTGTACAAAAAAAAGGAAAGTTAAACTGACTGCATGACAGCAAGTGCTGCCACACAGTTGGAATATATTCGTTCATTATTCCCGAAACTTTCCCAGGTATTTATTGTAATTTGTATATAAATTAGGCTTTGAGAAGAAAAAGAGACACACACAAAAGAAAGAGAAGGAAGGAAGGAAGAATTAAATTATTAAAGAATTAAAGCGGCTAGGAAATATTGAAGAAAAAATGAATAAAAGTAGGATACAGAAAAAAACAGAAGACAGGAAAGACAAAAGCTAGGATAGAGAGAATGAGAGAGAAAATGACATAATTGAGGGAGTGAAATGTTTTTTTATGGAAGCCTTTACTCAGGATGGCATGAAAAGAACAATACACGTCACTTTTAAGATAATTATTGGACTACACAGGACTTTTTGTGGTGGATCACATAAAATCCAATGAACTACATTTTCTTCACGGTGTGACTGAGTGTAAATGTCTAATCAGATATGAACACATCTGATTTTAGCATTGGTTTCTAATTAAACACTTATGCAGAGAAGGCTTCAGTGCGTGGACCGTTCAGTGTTTACCCACAACGAACGGCCGGGTGGACGCAAGTCTAATTTTTATGAAAACAAAACCATAGAATAACTAACAACACAGATTACAAAGACATGCTGGCAGAGTTAAATCTTCAAAAACATCCAGGGAATTTCTGTTTGTTGATTTGTTTTCATGTCGCCGCCTCTAGAAGGTGGTTGAAAGTAAAATGTACTGTTTTACAAACTAGGCTCTGTTTCCCAGGGGCCATTGCTACCTTTCGCTATAACATGAGCCCGGCTCTCTGCGCAGCATGCCAGCAGGTTCCCAGTAGTTTCTATTGAAACAACATGAGCTGTGTAAAGTTTGCCTCCCTTTGGCTGGGTCACTATATGCTGAAACTCAATTACTTCTGTCTGGCTTCTTCTGCTTTCCTCTGTGTCGCCCTGCACTGGGAGTACACCAGCATTTCCCCCGGGGAATTGCATATAGAGTACGATGAAAAGTATTTGACTGCACGCAGATTACTTCTGTTTTTGCTTTTTTGTCACGCTTCAGTGTTTCAGATCAATCAAATTTCAATATCAGGCAAAGATAATTTGAGTAAATAGTTGAGTATTTCTAGGCCTAGAATAATAGCAATATTTAAAGAACTAACATAAAGAAATTAACATGTCAGTGTTGGTTATGTGGGTTACTTGCGTTGGATTTGAATTCAAGTCTGAAGCTGGAGGCAATATGTCTGTTACACCCTAACTTTATGACAATACAGCTGCAGGTGCAGACTCACTGGGAGGTTGTGTTGTCATATTGATCTTGGATAAAGTGCTGTCTGGGAAATCAAAGGTTAAAACACGAGTTTTCAGTGTAAATCTGTACATATTTGCATATTTCATCACGTTTACTTGATGCTTTTGGATCCACTTTTTTCAAATTTTAAGTTCCACATGTCATGTTTTAAGGTTAGTAACAAACTCAAAGCACAGGCTTTGACAAAAAGAGCCGAGTTTTAATAATAAATCACAGGAAGAGCAGGTGGTGTTGAGTTGAAATACTACGTTAAACGAACAGTTATGCTTCTGGAGAGAGAGAGAGAGCGAGAGAGAGAGAGAGAGAGAGAGGGGAATCCAGAGTACCTGGAGAGAATGCATGGATTGATAGGGAGAACATGCTAACTCCATACAGAAAGACTGGAATTCAAACCCAGGCCTTGTTGCTAAAAGCCTTATTGCATCCCTGGTTTGAAAACAGAGAACGCATAACCACTGAAAATGAGTACATGGTTTAATGCGTAAACAAAAACTGTAGAGATTGGTTTCAAATAAACTTTGTAAATTATCCAGAAAGTCAAGTTGAAAATGAGAATTTGTTCTCAAACACCTCACCTGGTTAAATAAATGTTAAGAAGGATGTGCTTTTATTTTAAAAGTGTCTTTTCCTATGCAGTGCAAGTAAAGAGTTTGAGTGATTTATTCTTCTTACTCTGAGTCAAAGAGTTTATACACTGATTCGGAAAAGCTCGGTGCAGAGAGAGTCACGAACACCTAACATCTAATATACCTAATATTTATATACTGAAATGCGTGCTTATTATTACTAAACTTGTACTCTGCATAGTTGGGAACATGACTCAGACGTCAGTTTCCCATCAGGAAGGTTATTGCTGTTAAGGAGGAAAGGCGCTCTTTAAATAACCTATTGATTTCAGAGCAATAGCACGCAGCCTTCAAAGGATGTAAAAGATGTTCATCAAATCCATGTTAGGTCTTACTGAATTATTGATTCGGCTGCGTCAGGAGTGTCACAGCGTTTAAATTGTGCTTAGATCTGCAAATTTGCTTGATCGCTTTGCTCTGGCGAAGGCTGCTTCTTCTCTATTAAACAGTTGGCTCTTTGGACTCACTTTAAGGCCCGTTCGTGTTTGAACGCCTGCAGCGTCCTTTAGGATGTCTGCTGCCGTTAAAGAGAGAATCTTTAAACAAGCGAAGCCAAAAAAGCAGATGGCTGCAACAGATTTGAGCCAATAGCCGGGCAACGCGTGTCATCGGCTCCCGGTCTCTTGCTGTCGCGGCGCTAATCGTGGCGAGTCGCCTCATCCTGAGCATGCAGAGGTCCTCCAGCTATTCAGACACGTTCAACACTTTGGCTGTGACTGTGAAACCACACAGACATCCTCTGCGTAAATGTGTCGGGATGTTCTGGAAAAGAAAACATGAAAAAGGGAAACACATTGATATTTAGTTTTGTCAGCTAGGATTAGAAAAATTATATCTGTTAAATAATGACAATGATGATTTTAGTTATATCTTATATATATATATATATATATATATATATATATATATATACACACATACACATTTTTTTTACATATTTGCTGAAACTCTCTGTTATAATATGAGACAGATGATCTGTGAAAAAAAATAACCTTCTCTGCCTTCTCCCAATTCTAACTAGAATCAACCAATCAGAGCGAGGAGGAGGGTCTTACCGCTGTCAGTCATGCTTGTGTGTTCGCCGCTTCCCACGCTACACAACTGCCTTTTCCTGATATCGGAGTCTATCAGGAATGCTCAGGCTAGTTAGCTTAGTCTCCAATGACGACGTATAAACAGTATTTCTGGAGTGATACATTGTTTCGCCACCTTCAGCACATTCAGCAGCGCCTACATAAGGTTGATTAACAGCACTAAGACCTTCCTCCTGGCTCTGATTGGTTGTTTTGACTAAGAGTGGTGCAATAGTAGCAAACTGTCACAACATGATGATAATTTTAACAAATATATTTTAAAAAATCGCTTTTTTCTTTTATTTATTTATTTTTATTAGGATTACCAAAACGCAGAAGCTGCATACTGAGGCTTTAAGAGGAGTGGATTCCCCAGAGGCAGATGCCAGATAGCTCCTTCATCTTGTCTGCTGCCGATCATAACTGCCCTCATATCCACTTACCTTTCATCCTCAGGCGAACATCCACTCCCAACCACACTTTTCAATAAACTACCTACACTTTTATGCTGTTTGAAGTTACTCACACCAGGGTCAAATTGAGCCACAACATGAAACGCTTTAGGTGTGTGCATCGCTTTCCTCAAATTCTATTATTTACATGGAAAATCTGAAATAATGTTATGGCTTTATGAGCTTGTCATGGTGTTAAATGTGACATTTGAGTAAATCAGAGGCAACAGCTTAAACAGCCTGTGATATCACGAAAAAAATCAAACCAGGAAAGCGATCCGGAAAAGAACTGTAGAGCGCCACAAATATTTGTAGATATTGATGTCATTCCCTCGTAACGGTGCACTGGAGGAATGTTCAATCGCATCGTTTAGGAAGGATATGGGTTATGCTTTCATACAAAATGTGTCAGCCATAGAATAAAAAGAAAAGACCATGTAAAAACACACCTGTACCCCACAGTAAAATGAGTTCATGTGGGCTAAACCTTGCAGCTTAGGAGCAGAAGTTGTCATTAGTCTAAATGCTGCGTAAAACAACAGATCACTGTTTCCAAAGAGCCTTGTTTTCTGAAACATTTTGTGTGATCTTAGTGTAAGATTGAACTTTTTGGCCCTCCTGATTATTACATTTGGAGAAAGTTGCTTGACAATGCCATCCCAGTTGCAAAGATTTAGTGGCAGATTCGTGCTGTGGATGCTTTGCGGCAGGAGATTCTGGTGCACTTCAGAAAATAGGTGGCATCATGAGAAAATGACATTATTTTAAAAATATTGAAGCAACATCTCAAGACATTACACAGAAGTTAAAGTTTTGCCTCAATTGTGTGCCCTAGGCATCAGGACACACTCTCTATTATGGAATTTGGTGCATATAGATGCATTTTGGTAATCTTAACTGTGCAAATATAGAAGATTTTTAGTTCAATTTAAGCCAAACAATGAGAAAAACAATAGGTTGTGTCTCTCCATACAATTTATACAGAGATCTGGTTTCAACTGTCCACATGGCTGAGGACGGACGTGTTCATGTTGCGGCTGAGGCTAACGAAGCACGCCACAAACACGACGGGCCTTATCTCCACACAACGTGGCACCAGCTTCCGTAGAGTCCCGCTCCCAGATTTACTCGCCCAATATTCAGACCCACGCAGCCATGAAAGCTGAAAAAACACAAACAACCCCGCAAGATCAAACAAAAAGACAAAAAAAACATGCCCCATTTCTAATTCAAATTCTGAACAAACGGCACAAGCTGTGGAGCTACCGATGGAGCAGAACTCGGCGCTGAATAAATGTTTTATTTAGCCATTTGTTCACACTCCTCTGACAAACTTAATGCTTTCAAATCTTTTATTGACGGTTTCCAAAATCTGGTCATAATACGTCAGTCGCTGAATGCAGCGAAAGCTTTTTACCTTTCAATAAAAAAAAGCTTTTAAAAACTGTATAAATTAGACGAATTTAAATGATGATAAAATCAGTTTTGGAAGAGTAAAAAAAAAAAAAAAACAACTACCAGGTTTAAATAAGTTCCAACATCTAAACACATCAAGCATGGTAAGTATATTTAATTTTGTACTTTTATAAACTTCAGATTGATCTACATTTTTCTTTTTTGACACCTACATTACTTTTTTTAGAAATATAACCCTTTTTGAGACATGAAGGGTGAAATATTCCGACTGGGATTGTTGGGTCATGTAATGAGTTGTGGGACACACACACATGCACACGCACACACACACACACGGCCATGCATGCACACACTCTAGCCCCAGAGGAGGAGGTGGAGGAGGAGGAATCCATTTCAAGCAGCACCTCATGGATGGATGACCTGGGAAGATACGATCCCACCGGCCAAGCGGGACATACATTCTTGCAAATCCAATCTGCTTGTCAGGCGTTGTCTAAAATGTTGGGCAAGTTGGGAAGAGAAAATATGACAGAAATTTAGAAGAGGAAAGGTCTGCTCTGGAAAAAAAAAAGTTCAGATGGTGTTTTTTTTGTGTGCTTTACTTTGTACACTTGGACAAGGTTAACACATAATATAGAACAAGTGAGAAACATTTTCTTTAAAATATAGATATGGAGCAGGATGAGATGTAGCATGAGTTTGAGGTGCACTTTTCTGGCGACAAAAATGATACAAAAGTGTAATAATTGTTCAAAGGTTGAGCTGTAGATTGGTTTCAAGCAGTGCTGCCTTGCTAACAGAAGGGCGTTGGTTCAAATCCTTACCTGGTCATTTTCTGTTCTCCCTGTTCCTGTGTGGGTTCTTTCAGGGTGCTCCAGCTTCCTCCTACAGTCCAAAAATGTTCATATTAGATGAATTGGTCTTTATAATTTGCTGTCGGGAAATGACTGTGTTGTGCTGTGGATGGTCACTCCTGCATTTACAGAACCGGGTTACAAAAAAGACTTTTTGGAAGTTGTCTATGTTGTTTTTCAGCTGAATTTGGACTATTTTGCACTGCTGAATCCAAAAATGGCATCCATTTTTTTGTCAACCAGGTCAGGTTTTTATTCTAATTTGATTTCGAGAGATCCGATATTCTGACTAAATTGATGACTTTTTTGTGACATTATCAGTTCATTTCCATTAATATTTCTCATCCAAAAAATGTTTTAGGAGAAAAGGGTAAGTACATATAAATTGAACATTATGTCATCATTCTCCTCCTGCTCATCATTCATTGATCCCAGATTCTCAGGAAACCGATCCTTTGATGAGAACAAGTCAAGCATTTTGATGCTCATGTTGCTCCATAGTTCAGAAAGTTGACCTGGTTGAGCAGAACCAATGTAATGTTTGGATTCAGCTCATCAAAATGACCATAAAACAGTTGGAAAACCTCAGACAATTTTTTTGGCTGTTGACCAGTGTAGTCGGTGCTGAAACGGTAATCATATGGATACATGCATTAATGAGCTGCTTTGGCGTGAAACATACCAAATTGGCGAATGTCTCTAAGCAGTTTGCTTTTTCTAAGTCATTTTTTTGCATCTGTGTTTCATCAAAAAAAAAAAAAAAGAATTGGAAAAAACAACGAGGAAAAATCCCAACAGAAGCCAGGATTGATGGCTCTGTTCCCGTCCACCCGGGTTCCTCCACGGCATCAGTTGTGGCTAATTAACAATTCAGAGAGTAATTGGACAGGCCTTATTAGACCCTGGGCTGTCGGTGGGCAGGGCTCACACTGACAGTGATGGTGGAACAAGAGAAGCAGCGCTTTGTTCCTCCTGCACAGAATGACAAAGTATTTCTCAAATGTATCCGATGAGCTAATGATAATGAATAGATAATGATTTCAGTAACCTCTGTGCCACCGCATTACCTTGGGTTTTGTGTGGACTAACTCAAAGGTCGACTTCTGCGACCTCACCAGCAGACCGTGTTGATGCCTCGGGTCTTTGAGCCGAAGTCGGATTGCAATCTCAGTCTCGGATTAAAAACCAAGTTTTTCTCGCACTCGTCCTATTTTTACAACTGATTGTTCCCCTTCAGAATGAAGACAAAGCTAACGACTAAAATGGGATGTGAGACTGTTGCGGGTTAACGCCAGATTTGGAAAACGTCCTTCAAGGAAAGCAAATCCAACAACCAAATGAGTTTTCTTTAAGATGGTTCTCTCCTCAAGCTGGTTGCAGTGACTTATTTCAATTAGGACCAGCAGTGCATTAAATAAATGACCACAGGACTCCAACATGCTGCCAGTGTGATGATAAACAGGAGCTCTGTGCAACCTTAAAGCCTTCCATAACTACAACCTCCATTACACATAATGGGGGGTGCCGTTCTGTTCTTCCCACGCCCCTGAGAGGCTGTGAAGTAGTGTAGTACAGCACAAGAGTCAAGGAAGGTGAGAAGTAAGTGGCATGGGCATATTTTATTTAATTTTCTGCCATCTTAAACTTTCAGCAGCCAGAATCTTAGTGGTTTTAAACAGAACTGCAAACACGCCTGGACCTCATAGGTCTGCGCCAGCGGAGAAGCGGCTAAACCAAGCAACAAAACCTCCAAAACATAATGTAGCACTACTGAAAATGTTAGTTTAAACTCAATAATCAATGCTATACAAAAATGAAAACCCTCCATTTTGTTGTGCTAGGTGAGCCAATCAGTGACATCATCAACAGGAAGAAGTGCTGTTGTGGCTGTAGGATCTGAACAAAGGGACAAACTGCAGTGAGTAAAAACAGAGGAACAAAGTCATTCATCGGAAATTATACAAGAAATATGCAAATTACCTGATGGTTTAGTAGTGTTAGTTTTAAAAACGTGAATGGATGGAAACCGCAATGCAATGCTGAACCTGGGTTAGCAAGACAAGGTTACAACAGCAGCTAAAGCATCACGGCTAACTATAAAAAGATTAGATAAATTAGAAATGCGTGTTAAAAAAAGGTCTATAGTTTTATGTCACACCAACTTTGCATCAACAGAAGTTGATCTGCTGTCTGCCTGACACAAAATGATTTAATCATTTTCCCTGTGAAAGGTGATAATGTTCTTTTTCTCTCATCTCATCTCATAGCTGTTAAAACACAGTTTGACTAACTTTCAGTTTGTTACACCATGTGTTGCTTGATACATTCAAAGGTTTTACAAAGCTTAACCGTAAGAAAAACTTCTTTAAAAAAAGTCTTTGACATTCTAACCGGCTTGCAAATCAGCGATGCAGACCGCTTTGCTCAAGGAAAGGGTTTAATGCTCCTCCTCTAGTCTGGGCCATTATAAACTTTCAACATCTTCTCCATAGGCTTCATTACTTAGTGTTTGTCCTTATGTGCAACTTCGAATTGTGGGTCTGGACTTGACATTGACCAGCCTGCGCCTTTCTAGGCTTAATCTTACCAGCTCTAACTGAGACGCATTTAGATGGTAATTAAAGCAAACAGGATGAACCTGAAGAGAGAAGACTCGATAAGAACAAGCTTTTTGCGTTTTCATAAGGATGCGTTGAAAATAAATAAAAATAGATTGACAGCAAAAAGTAAGTTAATAAAGAAAAGTTTAGAATGTATTTTTTTTTATATGAAGAAATAATACTGGGTAATTTCCATGGTCACACAATAATGTGAGTAACACCGATATGGCAGTGATTTTTTTTTTTTTTTGAGATAACACTGCTTTCAGTCTTCATCAGATTCTATTAAATATTCCAACTTTATTACATTCTGCATTGAGCTAAAGATAAAAACTAATCAAGTGCAAATTATTAATTAATTTTGAAACTATTTTATTATTTTCCGATACATTTGTGCTTTATTTTACAAAAAAAAAAAAAAAAAAAAACTCATCCAGTTTCATCTGGCTAAATGTTAAATGTTTCTGGCTTGAGGATTGTTTTGTAGCATAAAATGTGGCATTTGTCAGGTTTTAAACAAACCTCTTCATGCTGAAGTAGTTAAACTACTTCACCACAAATTGTGCGTCTTGTTCGCGCTCCCCCCCCCCCCTACAGCCCGGGGGGGGGGGGGGGAACTTAATGCTTCTTTATTATT
>NW_015113470.1:0-17114 GCF_001443285.1 Poecilia latipinna | reverse complement strand
CAGGAATTAAACTTCTTCACCCCAAATTTTGCGTTTTTTTCCCGCCCCCCCCCCCCCCAACAGCCCGGGGGCGGGGAGGTGAACCTAGACATTCATTCATCATCCGTTAAATCGGTCGGTGTTTACCATCTGAACGCCTGCAGAGACATTAGGATTCCAAGATAGTGCAGATCTGCAGTCCCATTAGGACACACAGTCTGCTCTTTTCACATCTCTGCTTAGATCTGCTGTTTGGGAGCATCAGGGTGGACTGATAGCATCGCGGCCCTCGGCTCTTTTCCCCTCCCTGTGAAGCAGACGGGACTTTTATGTGCGGCTCAGAATCACCTCCAACCCAGACAAGCAGACAAGGCCGCAGAACTTAGATGAGAAAACTGTAATGTCATTGTAGCATTGACCTGTGTCAAACTTTAGGTTCCATGTCGGATTGTTGTTGTTGTTTTTTTTTTTTTTTACAAAAGTTTAAATACTTGAAGTTGTCAAAATTGTTGTAAGCTTTATTATTAACATTTAAATGGTAGACGCTGTGAAGGGCGATGGGCATGTGAGACGTGTTCCCATAACAATCAGAGAGGAGACTGTGCAGACGGCGACTGGCAAGTTTAATGAGTCAGCTGGAAGCGTGGCGATCTGTCAGAGTTCTTGTGTGGGTCAACTTATTTATTTGTTTATTTTTTTTAACTGAACCCAAACACACACAATTCTGCAGCACATCTACATGTTAAGGTTGTCAAAGTCAAGCTAGCATAATTGACCTACTTCCCTCTGCCTTGCTATATTTTAATGGAAACATTATACTGACCTGTGAAATTTGATACCCTTGGATCTTAGTTTCTAATTGTCATAGTGTTGACAATTAATAACAAAATAATGCAACCTATTTTCTTTTATATATGACAGGTAAATTTAAGATTTGGCGCATTATTTTAACAACTTGATGGCTAAAACCAATGGTAGTAATCGTCGGCTAGCATGTTTCAATATAAACATGAAGGCTACTATAATCCAGTAACTATTGGTGGGGAAGGGGCTCAACCACCAACTCATTGCTGATGGTTCTTGCACTTTAAAACAAACTAAGCTTTTCACTCCTGTTGCAGACTCTAACGTTTAAAGACAAAATGTATTATTTACCATCCCTAACAGGGTGGTACTTTACCTTTAGCTATGCCTTTACCTTTACAGAACAGCGGTCTTGCCTGTTCAAAGAATCCGTCTGGCCCATGTTGGACTGTGTAGCGCACTCTGAGCAGAACAGACAGACAACCCCACGCACACAGATCAATATTTACTCTTTGATTCTCACCACCCACTAACGCACAAGCTGGGAGTTGGTACAAGGCTTCACCGTTGGACTCAGAATGTGCACATGATGACAAGAGATGGCAGAAGGGGTACTTACTAAATGTCTGACGGCACAAATGGAGCCATCGTCACAGCCACAATCAGGAAACAAACAGGCTGCAAAAGAGCAATGAAACGGCATTTGTTGCTCCAAGCTGCCTCAAAAAAGAAAATCAGAAGTGATTCCAACAACCACAATGTTCCTGCTCAGTAATCTGCTGACAAAGAAGCTTTTCAAGCTCAAAGCTACCCACAAGAAGAACAATATTTTATAACGTATGCAGGTTAATGCATTGAGAAAGGCGCCGGTCTGTACTATTGCATAAATGTGCAGCATTGTACAACTCTTTACAGCTGAGTACGTGCATAAAATTTCAACATGATCTGCCAGAATGAGCACCAGCTATGGGAGAAAGATGAAATTATTAAGCAGATTGGGTTTAAATATCACCATAGCCAGATATTGTAAGGAGTATAGTCTTAACATGATTGTGTCTTTTATGAGAATTTAGTTCATTATGAACAATGGAACGGATGTAAGCAGGACAAACTTTAGGATACAATAGGAATAAATTGAGCTTCATCACACTAATGCACACCTGTCTTGAATTACAGAAGCACAGGAAGATTCTGTATCTCAGGTGACCGGATTACGCAGACCTGAAAAATGTTGAAAAATTTGGCAGCGTGTTGTGAATGCTCAGGCTAGTTAGCATGACCACGATGACGGTGGATAGATAGTTTCTCTGTGACAGTAAGTTGTTTCTCAGTCATTAGCACATTTAGCAGCGAGTACATGAGGATGATTGGCAGCATTAAGACCCTCCTCCTGGCTCTGATTGGAGCAGATCTTCAGTCGCCAATAGTAGCTTAAGGAGGAGGTGGAGGAGAACGATCTTTTCACAGGTTGTCTGTCTTATACTGTGAGGACAGTTTTAACATATATGTGGGAAAAAAAAACATATTCTTTATAAAAGTTACATACTGCACATACTTTAACCACAGTGAGAATATTTGCAATATACTGGAGAAAATTTCTGCATCAACTTTCTGATAGTGTCTACAAGATTTTGGCAGTAAAATCAACACAACTCTAGATGGAAATAAATATGATAAACTTGCAGAAGTTTATTGAAATGATTCCAAAATGACTACATGCTATAATCCAAACTGAAGGTGGTGCAATTAAATGTCTGTGTCAATTTAATTTTTACTGAACAAGATGTGTGCACGTTCAGGTGCCATATTTATATTTGCAAATAAATAAATTGCCAAAAACGGCAGTTAGAAACATGTTACAAACTTTTTAAGCATTTGTAGGAAATGTTTTATTACTAAAGCCTATAAAGGGTTTTATTGTTGAAATTTCAATAAAAATACTAAATTATTATTATTATTTATTTATTATTTTTTTCAAGGCACTTCTCTTTTACTACCTTATCCTTTGGGAGATTTCCTGTGGCAAATACATCTGTTGGTTGAATGAAAAATAAAATGTGAATATATTTAACGATACATAAATGGCACTAAAAATGTATTTTGACAGAAAAAAATGCAAGCAGCAACAACAAAATGTTTGCCGATTTTGTCTGGGGAACTTGCTTGACATCATTACTTTGCGTCAACTTTATTAATGTTTGGTGTTTAGTTCTGAAGCGTAGAATCCTTCGGAGGTTTACACCGGTAGGGCAGCTTCTGTGTGCTGCGTTTCTATTTTCACGTAGGTTATTACTACCAAACCTGCGAAGCATTAAAGTATTTCAGAGGCAGAGTTAGTTTAACATCTCTGGGGGCAAAAAAGGGGGAAAACCCATGGAGAGGCTTGTTAATCTGCAGTTCTATAACCCGAGTGTGGATGTGAACAGGAGCAAACTTGACATAAAAAGCAAATGGATTACAGAACCATTACAGATTTGTGTGTGTGTGTATAGGTGGGTGTGTGTGCGTGTGTGTGCATCAAACTCTGCAAATGAACCTCATGGTGCATTTGAAAGCATACAAAAGCAGGTTGCGACTTCTGTCTCGCACAGCAGCTGCGCATTATGGGACGTGCGATTGCCGCGATAGACGTGATCTTACAATGTCTCTTAATTTTCTTAAATGTAATAGGAAGCAAACACAAAATATGACGGTGGTAGTTGTGTGTACCGAACAACCGAGCGATGTTTTTGGCTCCGAGATGAAAGAGCTGTTAGGACGCGCTAACACAGAAATGGTTTTAGGGGGGAAGCGGCTTCTCTGCGGAGCGACGTGCCAGCTGCATCATAAGTAAAATATCACGTTTTTCCAGAGCTGTCATCCACAGTCCATGAAAGCAAGAGTTTGGTAATGACTGCTCAATAAAATAAGATGTGAAAAGATGCTTCAGCTGCTTGAACTCGCCACCATTTTGTCGCAACTAACTCGAGACGACTTGTTTTTACTTTCACGTCGAATGGTTAAATGCTGGTAGGAAACGTCGTACAGCCACTTCCTCCTTTTAGGGTCAAGGTCACGAGGACACGGCCAAACTCACGTCGCAAAACTAGAGCTTAAGTGAGTTTTAGATCAGCTGAAGAGTAGAAAAAGTAAACATGTATAAGAGTTCATGGTGTATGAAAGCTTTATTTTTTGCTACAAACAAAAGAAGCCATGTTTCTGGAATGGGCCTAATTTTGTTGAGTTTTCTAGCTGAATTTTCTAGCGTAAACTTCCGTCTTTAAGAGCTGCCCTCCCCTGCAACTCCCCTTCAGACTAGCCAACAGCAGTTAGCAAACAGCTGGTTGAACTGCGCATCTGCTGAGTTTTTACAAACTCCTTCATAGTCCAACATTCCTGAGCATGGTTGTAAACAGCATGATGGAAAGGCATTGTTGTGATGATGTGCTGAATGCTGAGTGCCAGAGTAGGAGACTCTTACAGAGACAAAGGCTAATTTCAAGATGTGAAATTGGCTACGTTTGATATATACAACATTTGAATAATAACTGAAGGCTACATAGTTACTTGATTGTCCTAGAAAATACATAATGCTGCCTATTAAGTGAAATATTGTGCTTCTAAATGTGCAGACCCAAGGCCACATAATCTAAGTTGGCTAAATATTAAAACATAGCACTCATTCTAGATTTTTATTTGTAAAATAAAAAAACAAACAGAAATAACTTCCTCTTACTTTAATATGTGTCAGCTTCTGTTGGTCTTTCACATTAAACCCACTGAATGTTGCTTTGCAAACGTGAAAAAGTTCAAGCGGTTCTAAAGTTTCTTTTATTCTCCTTCACCAACACCGAAAGACAGGAAACAAAGATTGGCAGCTACTGGGACTGTGTGAAAGTGGTAAACAAGCACTTCTAATAGAGTTGTGTGTTAATTTTCTGCCAGTTTTAGACTAAATGAAACTAAATGGGAGGGTAAGTCAATTAAAATTGTTGTTGCTTTGTGACTGCGTCGTCTTTATGTTCACATCTGAAGAGGATAAGACAGGAAACCAAGAGATGAGGAGATGTAGAGCTAAACCGACACAGATCCCCAAGAGCTCTACAAATGAGGAAGAGGAGGGGATCAGAAACGAGGCAGAGTTTTCACAGTTCAGAAGTACGCCTCATCATACAGGAGGAGCAGAAACTCAGGGATGCGAGTTGGTCAAATTAAAAATTTAAGAGATATTCCATAAACAATTTAGTGTACAACTAAGTGTCAAGGTTCCTGTTTCTTCCAAGCATTTTCTTCTGCTGCCAACAAAAAGAAAAAAAGACAAAAATGTTGTTTGGAAGTCGAGGTTATACGTCTTTCATGTTGGACAAGTCTTTGAAAAATAATTTCTGTACAACACATTGCATTATTAACTTCATCCAATTATGAAAACCTAAAGGTTACCAGGCTGTTTCCAGATTTCATCAATGCATTTAAGAGATTGTGGCACAGGGGCACAATCTCTTAAAGGGCCGGTGTTATGTGTTTTCCAGGCATATAATTTCATTTTATACTACAATCAAGTAACTATAGCACCTTTAGTTGTTATAAAAAGACTAAAAATAAAAAGACTAAAAAACATGTTACTTCCTGATTTAACGCCTTGAAATTGGGTCTCTGTTTCTTCAAAAACTGCTCTGTCTGATACTTCGCCTTCAGGAAGTCATTACAATATCTCTCTTCTATTAACTCTTCAAAAACATTTTATTCACCGTTAGACTGAGACGTAGCTCCTAGGAGGGCTGCTCTGTGAGGCCGAATCTCAGAAGCTTAGAAGCTGCAGCTCAGAGGAGGAGCTTCGTCCTTGAAGGCGGAGCTAGGTCCACTCAGGTGTTTTGAGCAGCTGAATGGTTGCCATGGGAGATTAAAAGATTTCTCAAAAATGCATGAAAGAATCAAGGCAACGCTCCAGCTATGTTTTTGATGAGGGAATAACATTATAACATGTTATAGTAAAGCGCAAAAGAATCAATTTTAATACAAACAAACTTATTTGAAACTAGACGGCGCCAAGTTTCACTGTTCACATATTTATCTTTGTTTGAGCCATTTTCTCACATTAGTATTCAGTGTCTTATATGCAGATAAAAGTAAAAATCTCTTTGGAAATAGATTTTCCTTTTTCTATAAAAACAAATTTGGTTCAGGTGAGCGGTGATGTCTTGGTAGATTTGTTGTAGTAGCGTACAATGTGCCTTTATGTGAAGACATTTTCAAACTAAGGCAGCGAAAGTAGACATTTAAAAAATGTTTTTTGTTTGGAAGTTCGAGTTAACATGTTCAGTGTTCTCCCACTTCTTTTCTCGACTTCATCTCTGCCTCTCGCGTATCAAAGGTGTGTGTGTGTGTGTGCTGTTTTTCTTTATGCTAGCGCTTCACTTGGCATTTATCTTTACAGTTTCATCTCTCTTTATTGGTTCTTCCCAGAGGCAGTTATAGAAAGAAGCTGTATGACTTTGTGAGGGTTTTATAGATTCTCTGCAGAGTTTAATATCACTTCAACCAGTAAAGTTCTGAATTGAGGAGAAATATCTGAAAATGTATATACAGAGCGGACGACTCACTCGCAATGATGGTCAATTTTTGAAGGCGTTTCTCTGTGTTGTTTCTGTTCTGTCCCATCATTTCTGAGCAGCACCCCTTTTTGTTGGAACTTCAAACTTCTTCATGGGAAGCCTCTGACTTCCCCTTCTAAAAACTGTGCTAAACTTAAACATTTAACTCTGTAAATGTTTACATTTTCCTTTCGTTGTCCACAAACAATCTGAACAAAGACCAGCATACATTTCAAGTAAATTTGGAATGATAGATGTTTTTTTTTGTGAAAATGTAACGTCAGTGGAACAAAACCCAACAAATTTATGTCTGTATAATAATGATAGTAAATCCACGTACAGAAGATCATTTTCACAGTTTTTTTTTTCTTTTTTCTTTTTTCTGCTGAATGTTGTATTCAGACGCATCCCAATTCTTTGGAGAATCAATTCCACTCTAGCAAAGGCACCAGATGGGTTTCGCAGGTGGCGATAAGTGATGATGCCTCCCAGAAATTACATTTTCATGCCGCTGATTTTTTTTTTTTTCGAACAGGTTTCAAAAATTCAGGATTATGAAACCAACAAAAAAAGAAAAAAAAAATCACACAAAACTCTTCTTTCTTACCATGGCTTCCCATAGTTTCCTCTACCAGCTTCCCTAACTAGCGGCCCATGTAATGAACCAAACATTTGCGAGTGTCAGCGTGCACAGAGATTACACCCGGACCTGTTCAACAGCGCTTTGTCTCCAGTTTATTACGAGCTTAAGGCTGTAATACATGTTCACATACTAAATCATTCTAATGCTCCACACTTGTCGCTGATGAGTGTAAAATTTGCTTTGTGCCTCGTGTCATCGGGGATGGATTACTCCGGCACAGGTTACTGACATCAGCTGCCTGTGGCGGTTTTGGGAGAACCAAGCATGAATGTGTGTTGGCAGCCATGTTTTGCTTACCTGCTGCATTATTTACAAAAAAGGAAAAAATAAAAAATAAAGAAAAAGTGTACTCAAACACCACCTACAATCAAACTGAATGCCTCCTCCCATCCTGTCGCCATCCTATCCTCCCCCTCCCTCTTCCCCATCTCTAAGCAAAACGTCCTAAATTAGCTCTGACCTTCTCTAATGAAAAGTGGAAGCTACACTGTGGCTTACAGTATGCCGGGTTGAGCCTCTGAAATAGCACGCTGCTATTTACCAGCCCCCAAGTGGCAATTATGAGTCGCTCTATAGATAGCTTTCCACTGTTCCTTTCTAGCTAGCAGGTGGTCGTTTTTTTATGTTTTTTTTTCTCGAAACAATAGACCCGCGTGACAATGAGGTAAACATCTGCTGCTCCTCTCGTGGTTCTGTCGTGTAAATGAGACGGGAGGTGGAAAAGAACGATCCAGATTATCTGGCAGGGAGAAAAAAAAAAAAAAAAGAAATATGTGAGAAAAAACACAAATAATGATTGTCGTACTCGGTGCATCCAGAAAGTGTTCACGGTGCTTCACTTTTTTCCACATTTTATGTGACAGTCTTAATACAAATTCTGTTAAATGAGTGTCTTTCCTTGAAATTCCACACAAAAACACCCCACAGTGGGAGTGCGGAGAAAAAGGTTTTAGAGATTTTTTCAATTTTATTAGAAATAGAAGAAGCTAGAATATCTAGCTATCAAAAGAGAGCCGCTCAGATTAATTTTAACCCCCTTCCACAGTGGGGGTGAAATTACCGTAATAACCCGAAATGGGCTGGAAAGCGCAACGCCTCCCTTTTCAGAAACAATCAGAATTTTTCAGATAGCACAAAGAGTGGCGGAATTACGGTACTGCAAATTTGGCTGGATCGCCACTTGGGGGCGCTCCGTTCGGTCTGGAAGGGTTAACTTCATTTCTTATTTGATGGAAATAGTCAAATGTGAAATTGTGTCTTTTTTTTCAAAATTGGCAGAAAATAAACAAAGATGTTATGGAAACACATTCTTGTGAAATTATTCACCAATTGACTGGACCTCAGTCAAATTCGGTCATAACTTTAATGGGGGTGAATGTTTCTTCTGTCAGACTGTCGCGGGTCAGCTGTGGCTACTGTCCAGTAACTCACCCACCATCAGAGCATGAATGGGTGAATGAGTGTAGTGTGAAACTGTTTGGCGTCCTTTGGTCTTTATAAATCGATATACAAGTACAGGCCATTTACTATATATTTATTTTAACTGTGACATTACAGGTTTTTTGTCTCACTTGTAAAAAAAGGGACAAATTGTGTTGCTTTGTAAAAGCATTAAAAGAGTAAAAAGAGATTGTGTTCATTTAATCTGTCTGTGTGGCTGAAGTTCAAACTGCTTCTTGTCATTTAAAAGCTGAATTCCACCGAAATGCCTTTTTGTGAATTCTGTTATTCAGGCATAAATACATAGTTTTTGTGCCTGATTTGACTTTGCATAATAACCCTTGAACATCCTTTCTATTTTGTTCTCCATGTTAGAATAGATACATAATTATTTCTCCAAACGGTGCCCAGTGTTGCAATCCTCCTTTTTTTTCTGTCCTAAAAACTCCCTAAATGTGCACTTTCATTTCCACATCAAAGGGTCCATACAAAAACCTCTAGCTGGAGAATACATGTATTTGTCATATTTTCTCTACAGCCAGGTCTTACAGAGGTATAGGAGGGAAACACAAAGACGGCCAATAGACAGAATAACAAAGGGTGAAATAAAAACAAGGCCATATATTCCCACACTCTGCCTGCTGAGACACCGGTGTAGACAATGAGGACAAAAGCAAAGATCTCTATTCTGTTTTTTTTTTTTTTAGCAAACCCCATACAAGAGGCTTGCATATTTTTGACTAAGAAGAAGAAAAGCCCTGACACTAGGAAACAATCCAGCATCACATGTTGACTTATCTTCTGTAAATTTGAAGCTTGCCCTCCAGATGTTCTTTTATTCAAGCATATCCAAACCCTCTTAGAGTTTCTTTTGGCTGCATTCTCCTTAGTCACATGTTGCTATTTTAAAAATTATTTTAACATAACTCTTGGTAAGTACTTTGGTAAAATCTGACCAAAGTCCTTATTGTGCCTCCTAACAAGCTTTTGAAAAAGTGTATGTTACACTCAAGTAGTTAATTAAGCTTTTAAAAGCCCAAGAAAATCCAGCAAATAAAAACCCCCTCAAATCCAGAGGAGTTTATGAGAAAATGTCCCAGTTATAGGAAGGGAGCACATGGAGGGCAATGCCATATTCTAACTTTTTATTGTCAGAGAAAATTTGAGATCACTAGTTTAGAAACAACCAAATAGTGCATATAAACAAAAAAAAAAAAAACAAAAAAAAGAATGTGTACTGAGATGTGGTCACGGTGTGATGATTTAGACATATTTCACTGGTTTTGCACCATGAGAGGAAACTGTGTGACGAACTGCAGAACATACACACACAAAGAAACAGATGTTGTATTTTCTGATGGTCATCTTGTTTTATTTATGCATTGGTAGATAATTAAGGGAGAATACCCTGAAAACAGCACAAATTAATGATTCGTCGTTGTGTATGAATAGTAAGGCTGAACATACTTTCCTAGAGTTACCTATTCTTTATTGCCACTTTGTTGAAGTGGGTGAATAAAACTTTCCACTTAGTAAATTGACTTGTTTTTTTTTAATACACTGATTCATCACTATTTCCGCCTTGATTCGTTTTAAAAATACATCAACTAATATCCCCTTTGTTGACAGTCTCACTGTAGACGTCAGTGTCATGATTTATGAGGTGAGTGGAGGATCAAATAGCGGTAAAGAGTCCGGCGGTGCCATGACGGATAAATAATGAAAACAGGCCTGGAACCATAACAAACTGTCACAGAAACTATTGCGACAGACGACAACATTGTTGTTTTGAGATAACAACGTTGCTTCAAGCGATATAATAATGGCGCAGTAATCCAAGTTCGTCCTATCAAAGATCAATGGGTGTTTAACACTGGAACTGGAAGACATTTTAAGTATCCAAACCAAAACAACCGAAGCAAAAAGCTAAATGGCTAACGGTCTCTGAGAAAAGGACCGGTTGAGACCAGCGCACCGGGCTGAAGGCCATCTGTGACCCAGAGAGAGAAAAACAAGAACAAACAATCATGCAAATAAAAAAATTATCAAGCTTGTTTTAATTCATCGTGCCATTAATTGATGTATCGCTTATTGTGACAGGCTTAAATGAAAACCCAAAAACAAGGAGCACTGTGGTACACAAAAGGGGAGAAAATGAACAGATGCATAGTGGGGTGAGAATACACACACACACACACACCCACACACATATATATATATATATATATATATTACGTGGGGTAATCAGGAAGTACAAAACACCAGGGGCAATTACTGAGGAAGAACGAGACCGAACGGAAAGCTGAGCTAACCGAATCTAAACAGCTAACCTGAACTAATAATGAAGAGGTAGGAATACAGCACACAGGGGAGCCGAGACCTAAAACCCAATAACTACCAGCAGGAAAACTGAACGAGAGAAGGATAATAAAGTAACAACATAGAAAAATAAATCAGCTAACTCGATCAGAACAAACCGGATTCGGCAGAGCTGGATCTGACAGGGCGAGGGAACGGAGCAGAACAGCAACAACCTTCAAACGGGACGGGACCCTGACAGCCAGCTTATGTAGTTTTGTTTATGATTGTTAATGAGGAACAGGGATATACTTCCATGTGGAATGCAGCAGAATGAGTCAAAGTCAAACCAAACATTACATTTATTTTTGTGAGTGTGTGTTTTTGCTCTTGCATCAGTGAATTTTAATTAGATCTTCTGTGGTGTTTGTAGCTTTCAGCTTTAAAACAAATTTGTTCAACCAACTTGCATTAAAACAAATTAGAAATGGTACAAACTCTTTGAGTATTTTAGCTTATTGGGCATAAAGCAAAAAATATATATATTCTAGTCTTCCTTTCTAGTTCTTAAATCTAAGCGGTAAGTGTGTATCAAAGGCAATATTATGTATCTGAATTGCTTCCAAAAAGTAATGGAGGGGGAAAAATAAACAAGCATCCCACATCTTTCAAGTTACTGAAGGTGAAATTGACATTTCAGTAGCTGAAACGGCAAAACAAAATAAGAATGACCTCTCGCCTCGTGCTTTTCTCTGCAATATCCAAGTTTTATTTCAAAAGTACTGCCGCTAATATACAGTACTCTTGTGTTTAGAAGTCGCACAACAAGAATGCCAAAGAGTTGCATCGAAATACATAAAAAAGAAAAATCTGGACACTTTAAAAAAAAAAAAAAAATCCCACTCTATTTTATTTTCAATTGTTATAGAGGTTAAGTCTAATCCTAATGCAAAAGTATTAAAAGTAATTTTTCCTGCTCCCTGTTTTTTTTTTTTTTTGACATTGTTAAACAGAAACAGATGTAGCAGTGATTCTCTCCTTAATTCGTTGTGGAGGCAGAAAAAGTGACACATCAAAGCTCGCTCTTTGACAGCAGTTTTTCCCCATCACAGTAACTCAAAGTCAGGTCCTTCTTTGTTTCTGTGACTGCGGAGCCGCGCCGCGGATGTCGGTCATCCAAACAAAGGGTAATTATGTAATTAGAAGGGAGAAATAATGGGGGCTTTTATCTTTTTGCTGTCTTTGTTCTGCAAAAGCACCTGATTCAGCTGCACACAGTTTCAAAAAACACGAGAACCTTTTTCATCAAACAGTGTAATAGCAATAATATGTAGGTTTTTTTTTTTTTTTCTGAAGACCTCAGCTGCTAGCCTCACATAAAACTGCGTGAATGCTGCTCTGTTCTCCCTTTCAGCAGCACCTGAAATAAACAAAGGAGTAAATGACAAAACACCCAAGGCTTCTACTGTTTTATCTGTTCATAAGACAACTGTTGGAACAAATGCAACACAGAGACGGAGCTCCGTCCATCCCTCCACAGGTACACATCAAAATCTGGAAATAACGATGCACAACATGTTAAAGTGTTAAAACAACTGGGAGAAAAATAATTTGAGTGCCTTCATTCATTTGGCTCTCCGGCAAATGAAGTCGAAGTTGACGCTTTTTGTAATTGTTGAAGTGTATATCTTCTCAAGCGGAAAACGTTAAGCACACACAAATCAACAAACATTTAGTTAAATGAAAGTTTTTGTCTGTTGGGATTCATTGCAGATCAGGCTGCATTTTCCCAGACTTTCAGCCTTCAACAAGTTTTCCTTTTATCCTGCACTGCCCTGTATTTACCGGACTCACCATTAATATTCCTCTATTCTGTGACCTCTCATTTTCTCTTTCCACATGCTACAATTAGGATATATCCTCAGAAAGACGTTCCATTTACTTTGCATTAAAAGTAAGAACACGGGAATCACTGAACCATCTGTTGGACTATCTAGACATTAAAACCTGGAGAAACTCAGATTTTCTCCATCAGATGTCATCTTATTTGGAAGTAAGGCTGAACTCTTGGGCCTCTTGCTCCGTTCTGTTCACCCACTGTTAAAAACTCTTCCCTTAAATTCAACAAACAGATCAGTTCAGCACTCCAGACAATTTCCATTCAGCTGAAGCAAAAGGTCCTAAAATGACCAGAAGTGGTGGGGATTATTACAACTCCCTACTTAAAGGTTTGGACTGGTCCTTCCTGCATCAGCTACAGGTCGTTCAATATCCTGTTAGTCTAACAAACACAAGAAAATAAGAGCACATAACTGTGCTGGCTTTGGGCTATTGGCTTCCTGTCCAATACAGGATTGATTTCAAGGTTTTTGTTGTTGGTGTTTAAAGCTCAGTATTGTCTGGCAGTGTCCTCTTTCCAGGACCTTTGACAAATTCACACTCCATTTGGGACTCCAAAGGTCAAACAAACAAAAATGAAAAGCGGAGGCAACGGTGCATTTGCAGTAGCTGCCCCTGTCCTCTGGAACAAGAGCATTGATTATTTCAAGAAACTCCCACCTCCACTCACTGCCTTTTTAACAGGATTTTGTTCCTAAGCCTTTTGTTTGTTTTTAATGTATTTTTAAAGCTTTTAATACTTTCCTATTTACTCTTTTCCATCTGTATTGCTTACTCTAGGCATCTCTTGGTGTTGCAGGTGCACTCTAGGCACCTATTTTCATACAGTGCAATGCAAATGAAGCTGACGCTAAAAACTCTCTGTTCCTGCAAAAGAGAAGCATCCCACAGCATGATGTTGTTACTGTTATGCTTTACAGTGGCAGTAGGGATGTGCTGTGTTAGTCGGTGAGCCACGATTTGGTACATTTCCAGTTTTTGCGTACACTCAGTTTTGGGATGATAGAAAAAAAATTTAGTCCAGTCTAATTAAAAAAGCAGGAAGCAGTCAGTAGCGCAGGGCATTCTGGGTAAATACAGCCAAAACAAACGCGAGTCTAACTCTAGCAGGAGAAATTTCTGGTGGTCTTTACCAAAGACAAAAGAGAAATCCTACCACCGCTAAATCTGATGCTACTCCATTTTTTTCATTTTCTTCTTCGGAGGTTTTTGTGTTGTTTTCTTCAGTAAACCTTGGTGCAGCGCCACCACAGGCGAGGAGGTGAACAGGCTTTTCAATGGGTTTGGATCATTTGATACAACGTGAAAGCAAACCGTGGCAACTCAAAAAGTAGCAAATGTTGCAATTTTGGTCCCCAATCAAATCGAGTCAACCCAGCTATCAGGTATGAAAACACATTAATAAGGATTGTGGATTTATTTATTGTTAGGAAAACATTCATTTTTCAAAATTTAGAGAGCTAAAATACAACATAAGAAAGTCTACAAAATGTTGAATGACAATTGTTGCAATTAGTTTTTTTTTCTTTGCTCTTCTTAATCTACTAAAGTTTGCAAAGTCTAAAGTTACAGGCAAATCCTTTTGACAACATATAACTTGAGCTTTGTTTCAGATTAAACGGCATCCAGCAGCAGGTGATCATCTCGTAGTAATTTATTTTCTCAAACTGTTCTGCTGGAGCGCTCGCAGGAAAGCTAGCAGGGCCATCCATCTACCTGTCTGCTAGTTTTTAATTTCCTCAGGCAAGTCAGAGGAAGCCCGGGAGATGACAGGTCTCACAGCGTGGAGGCTCAAACAGAGACTCGGTGCACACAGGGAGCACCCATCAGTCTCAGAATTGATCTGGCACAACATGTTCGCCCCCATCGTCGGGCCGCCGTTCAGGCCTTTCCCAAACTGCAGCTCGCGAAAGTTTCTTTTCCGAACAAGCCGTCCGTCAGTGATTAAAATGCATGGCTTCAAGGTGCTTGTTTTTATGAGTTCCTGCTCTTATCCTTACATTATTTAAAGGTGACAGGCTCCTCCTTCGCCTCTCGCTTCACGCTAAAGCTATTTTGAAGCACAGCTGTCAATTAGTTTCCCATCACTCTTGTTCCACTGGGATAAGTGACACAAGTCGATGCAGGCAGTTCAGTAGAGGTTGCATACATTGTCCACCAGTCCTGAGACGTCATCCAGCCGTCTGGCAGGTGAACCTCTCACACTGAATGGGAGTAATAGGAAATAGCCTTGTGCAGCCGCAGAGGTACACCAACACACATCTGTTCTCATGATTAGATAGATTCAATGTGATTGTTGAATTGCTGAAATCAGGTTTCGGTTCGGTTTTGACCTCTTATTGCCATGTTTCTCTTCTGTCAAAGGTATCCAAGATGGGCTTAAAGTGAAAGTCAATCCTACGCCTCTCTGCTCTTCCTCAACGGAGTGTAGGACCTTTATTTCCGAATGACAATGCTAAATTTCCTGTCATCTGGACCACTGAGCAACCATTTAAACCAGGTATGGCAATTCTGACATTGTTTCTGGTTCAGGAGTGACTTGATAAGGAATACAGCATTTGTAGCCAAAGCGTATGATTTGTTTGGGTGTGGTGTCTCTGACTCCGTTGTCAATCCGCTCCTTGTGAAGCCCACCCAAATGTTTTGAAAGGATTTGCGTGACTCCAGAGTTGCTATTATCCCTGTTGCTGGGTCAGCGATTCCTTCCACTCAACTCTCAATGCTTAGATGCAGAACTATGTGAGCTTTTTTAACAGTTACCTTTTGTAGCTTCCTGTCCCGGTGTAGGGTGTCAGTAGCTGCATTTCCATTAACTTTAAAATTGTGAAAATTGATATTTGGAGAATAAATCTGCTTAACGGAGACACTCCAATTTAGAAAAAAAAAAAAAAACAAACTCTTGTTTTTTTGATATCAAGCTTTGGCGCGAGGATTATAGGTGGTGTTTCAACTATATCAAAATAAATGTATTTTGCAAAACGGCAATGGAAACACTTCTTTCACATCACATGAGTCACGTGATCGACAATTGGATGTTACTATTGGTGGAGACGAGAAAGAAGACTGCAGGAAGTCTTTGTTTTTTAATGACTTATCACATGAACAAACGTATTCATGTGATTTTAATTACATTTCTTTTGGTTACCTAAGCAGAATATTGACAAAATTTTGCGCACATTTGTAACGGAAACGCAGCTACGGACTGTCTTCTGGACATCTGTCGAGTCAGCAGTCTTCCCCATGATTGTGCAGCCTACTGACCCAGACCAGGAGACCGTTTACAGGCTGTGTCAGCTAATTAGCCAAATCAGGTGCAACACCTTATAATCCATAAAAATCCAAATCACAAGAAAAGGGCTCTTTTGGTCTGTTATGAACTTTTTCCATTATATTTTAGCTGTGCTTGTGTATGCAACAATTTGTGTTAAGTGAGAGCACAGCCTAGACAGGACAGTCTTCCAGCCTGACACACATTCCTCTTTGCTGTTGCAAAGGAACCACTGTGGATGGTATTAAACATGAATAAGTTTCTCACTGCTCCATGTTTCAGATCTCCAACAGATTTCACGACTCTGTCTGGCAGGCAAACAGAAAACTAAATCAACACAGAACCAAACAATAAAAAGAAACACAGAGACTATGAAATTCACACAAATAAGTGCAAATATTGCTCCCAGCCCCTGAAGACAAAAATAACCTGCATTCACACACACACACACACACACACACACACACACACACACACCACATATTTCTCAAGCATGCATCCAATCATTATGCAAAGAGTGTGTGGCAGAAAAACGCGAGTGCTGAACTAATCAAATGGTAATGATTTTTTTTTCTCTTCTTTTTTTTAACAAAACCAATTAGAAATTCTTCAACTCAGCTTATTCAATAACGTCGCCATCAAATCATGCTAGAAGAGGCTGGGGTCTTATTGATATTTCTCTCACACACGGAGGAGCATGTTCTGTGGTAAGAGACGGGGATCTTTGAAGCCGACTTCAAAGACGGCATGGAGGCTAAGTGCTCACGTTGTTGAAGAGAATCTTTGGCGGAGCTGAAAAATGAGATACTGATACAATAAAAGGGATACAAGGATGTAGAAATATTCACTGACTAACACTAACATGTTTTGAGAATTTCAGATACAATCTGCAAAATGGCTGGACACCAGGTCAGATGAGCTAAGTAAGACAGATTTGTTAAAAAAAAAAGGGGAAACGAGTTAATTAGTTGAGAAAATGTTTTGCTCTCTTCTCAAACCAGCAGCTTTGGATGTGGATGGAGGTGAATACTGAGTGAAATACTGGAAGATTTTAGTTTTATTTTAAGTGCTGGTCAGTTGTAAAATGGTTGAAGTGAATCAAAATGAAATATTATGTTTGTCATAAGGACAAACAGACCTAATGACTCGTTCTGCCTACTTTGGGAAAGCCTGATGCATTCAGCTGGCTTTACTTGGTTTGACATGTCATGTA
>NW_015113469.1:230765-253680 GCF_001443285.1 Poecilia latipinna | reverse complement strand
AGGAGAGACTAATCTGGTCTGAACTGTGAAATAACTTCTTCATATCATTCACCCATCCAGGCAGGCATAGACCCTTAATCTCCTTGTAAATAAACCTCTGAGTATTTCATAATTGTGACATTTAGTAATTAGACATGATTTGTTAATTCCAAGTGACCCAAAACAAGAGAAGTTTGGTCTGCTTTAACTTTAGGAAATATGAACAGAGATATGTGTCATTTTATTCCAGGTATGGTTCTGGTTTAAATTACATAAAACAAGCTGACATCCTCTTTCATAATCTTAATTTTCACCACCTCACCATACTTGAGAACTCATCTTCATTACTGAAGATAACACTGGAATTTTCTCTTTGTACCAGTATGCTTAGTTTGACACAGTCTGTATTAGCATTATACCCATTTTCATTATTCAGTGTGAAGTGACTGTAATGATGCCAACACAGACGGCATTGTGTTAAAATTGAATTCATTCCAGACTAGGTTGTTCTTACGCTAACAGATCTGTGCAGCTAGAATCTCCTGAAAACCTTTGTCTGGACTAATGTGCTTTTACTCTGCTTCTGATGTGATCATGAGCTTCATACATGTATATCTCCATTGGTGCACACATACTTTTCGGATGTCCTACAGATGCTACATCTTACAATGAAAAATTGAGAAGTTACGGTAATAAATAATGAGATAAACCCCTTACCTATTTTAGAGGTCCAACCAAGTACGCTATTATATGCAGTTGTAGAAAAGTTGTAACTGTACTTTTACTCCAAATTCAGATAAACACAATTGTCACATGCAATCACTACAAGGATCTTAACGAATAAGTACGAGCACTTTTATGGCACTGTGTTAAAAGCCACTCTGGAAAATATAACAATGGTACCTAAACCTGTGTGCAATAACAAATTTGCAAGCATGGCTACTGATGATGCCATGCAGACAGTTCACATCTCTTCTACATGTTTTATTGTCATTTGCAATTTTCTTTTTATTTTCACAATAGCAAACTTTTTTTTGGAGATCTAGCTTAAACAATGTGGAGAGTTTAGTTCAAAGTATATTAAAAAAAACGGGATGCAGACGTCACATATTTATATGCTAGATTTGTGTAAAACATTGAAGCCAAAATTAATTTTAGACTATTCTGATGAAACTTTTAAAAAGATATAATATTGCTCCTATTTTAGCGACCCTTTATGTGGCTCCCTTTTATATCCAGAATGTAATTTAACTCCTCCTCACATATAATGTCCTTTTATATGTGAGGTTCTTTTCTCATAAACCTTGCAGTGCATCAGGAAAGCATTCACAATGACCCACTTTTTCCACATTTTGTTACATTAAAGTTTTATGCCAAAATTGTATTAAACGGATCTCTTTCCTCAAACTCCTATATATAAATCCTGCATTCTGACAATGGGGAAGATATTTTTTCAAATGTACTAAAAATAGAAAACCAAACAAACAAACAAACAAAAAAAATCCACATTTAAATAAGTATCTACAGCCTTTGCTGTTTCCAGTGATCACCTTGAGATGTTTCCACAGCTTAAGTCTACCTTTGGTAAATTCAGTTGATTGAACTTGATTTGTGAAGGCACGCAACTTTATTTTTTTGGAAGGTCCCACAGTTGACAGTGCATATCAGAGAACCAATACCAAGCACAAAATCAAATAAATTGTCTGTGCACCCATGTGACAGGATTGCTCTGAGGCTCAGATCTAGGGAAGGATATAGAGACATTTCTGCAGCTTTCAAGGGTCCAATGAGCTCAGTGATCTCAGTCAGTCGTGAACTGAAGAAGTTTGGAACCACCAGGACTCTTCCTACAGCTGGTCTGCTGTCTAAACATAGTAATTGGGGCAGAAGGCCTTTTTTCTGGGAGCTGACCAGTAGTGGTCACCTCCGAGAATGTTTTGCAGCAGCAAGAAGTCACAGACTGGTCAGGATAGAGGAAAAGATGAAGGCAGCAATGCATAGAGACATCCTAGATGAAAACTGGCTCCAGAGAATTCTTGACCTCAGACTGGTGTCGTGATCCGTGTTTCTGTGTGTTCGTTTTTAAAGGTTTTCTGTGTTCAGTTTCTGTCCTGTGAGTCTCTGTTGTCTCTGCGTCTTCCCCGTTGATTGCTTCCCAGATGTGTTTAGTTACCTGATTACCCTCCCTGTGTATTTAAACCCACCTGTTGTCTTTGTCTCTTGTCGGGTCCTTGCCTATGACAGTTCGTCTGCCGGCACATTTGAACTGTTAAGTCCTGTGTCGGCATTTGCTCGTCACGTCAGTCTTTGTTTAATTCAGTTGCTACCGGTGCTGAGTCTCTGTGTTTCCGCTCTGCCGTGCTGCCTGAGATCTGGACTAATTTTGAGCTACACTCTTCATTAAATTCATCATTTTCTTCTACAACCTGGGTCTCTGCATCTCTCCTCACCACCACCAACCACTCCACATGACAACTGAGGTGGTGGTTCAGTTTTTAGAAGGGCAACGATTCAAAGGACTTGGCCAAGATCTCAAAGGAGTGACTTCAGAGGAACTACACTACGTTGGAGATTCGGCAAATCATTCTTATCACACCTAGACAACTAAATGCATCAAACATTGTGGTTGATTGATTAGTTAACTGGGTTAACAAGCAAATGTTCTTATTTGAAGTGACGGGTAAGTTTCTTGACTGAAAGCAATAACGCAGCATCTTTCTAAAACATTCAAGGATATCAAATCTTAAACTTAGCCATGCTTAGGGATACAGGAAGGAGAGGTTGGAATGGAGTCAAATAAATTTGAATTCAGCCGCTTTATTAGTTTTATTTCAAGTGTAATAATGCAGTCAGGGCCATGTGGTGGCAGGGTGGGTGAAAATCGAGAGCGTCTGTCAGGTGCTTTCTGAAACAAACAAATCCTAGAAGCCAGAGTAAAAGCACAGATGCTCACTTGAGACATATAATGGGTATGTCAAACCAACACTTAAAGCAGAATCTTAATCAGTTCCAAAACCTTTTGCATGATGGAAATAAATTCAGTCAAGAGGAATTCACTGAATGCTATTTTGATTTTATTTTAAATCATTGATCTGTTGCTATGCACGAGAATTTGATTCCTGGTTGTTGTGCACCGAGTGCTATATTTAAATCAGATTAGTCATCTAATGCTTCCTAACCTTTAGGACTGTGTTGCAGTGTCTCATTTAAATACTGTTCTGTGCATAATTACATTTGCCTCAGCAAGTATATGAGAAAATCAGCTTCCAGTAACACTGTGCATTTCATGGATGTGTGCATTCTGACATGCATGCTGATTTAGGTATAGTTAAGTTCAAAATTATTCATACACCATGGCATAGGTCGATTTGAAGTTAATTTCATTTAACAGATAAGTTTTTTTCTGGCTGAAAATGACAGATTTCTCAGCAAAGTTCTGTTGGAAAAACGTATCAAATCAAAAATAATACCCTGAAAAACATGGTCAGGTGTCCAATAGTCACATAAAAGATTGAATCAGCATATAAAATATTAAAAAGTTACTAGCAATGGTAAAAAAAAAAAAAGTGCAGATGTTCAGACTGAGCTGTTATACAGTTTTTTGGGAGAAGGAACAAAATATCTCAAAGTGCTCTTTTCTGCAGCAAAGAAAAAGGAGCATGCAGACAAGATGACCGGACAAGATGTCTGTGACAAAGCGGGTGTCTAGTTTTAGAGGATCTTCCAGTGTACTTCACTTTGTCAGGCTTCTATTTACGTGATGTCTTGACTGATAACAGGTGTGGCACTAGTCAGGCCAAAGACAGTGAACACAGGTGTGATGACAGATGCTTAGAACACATCAATGTGTGGATGTGCCATAATTCTCTCCAGCTGAACAGAAACAAAACTGAAGTAATTGTCTTTGGACCTAATGAGGAACAATCTAGAGTTAACACAGCTTCAGTTATTTCAGCTAGAAACTAGTGATTAGCCCCATAATCTGGGTGTTCCGATGGACTCTGAGCTGAACCTTCAGAGTTACATAAAGGCAGTTACAAAGTCAGGCTTCTGTTACCTGCAGAACATTTCCAGGTTTAAAGGATTAACATCCCAGCAATATCTAGAGAAACTCATCCATGCACATTGATTACTGCAGCAGTGTCTGCCTAAAGAAAACAAAACAAAAAATAAATGAAAATAAATAAAATTAGACAGAGGGAGCTGATCCAGAACGCTGCTGCTCGAGTTCTCTCAAACTTCCAGAAAACTGCAAAACAGCTGAAACACTGAGTTTCTTTAAGGCTAAAACCCCACCTGTTTAGACTTGCTTTTGAACTACAACAAATGAAAAAACTGACAAACATATTCAATGTATGTTGATGATCTTGATGATGGCACTTGTCAAAATGTAATGTTTACCGCTTTCTCAATTGTTGAGAAGCAGCTCTATGCTTCCATACATTAATGCGCATCTATATTATTTGCAGTCAGAGAAAACATGTTGGTTAAGTTAAACAGTTAAAGCTATGGGATGTAGATAATAGATAATTTTAGCCTTAACTGTAAAGACAACTACAGATATATGCATCTACAGATTCTTAATTGTTTGTTTTCTCCTTCTCTGAAAACTGCAGATGTTAGCACACCACAAATCCTCACACCTGCAAACTGATTACATTAGATGGAGTTAGGTGGAGATTTTGTTATATATTACAAAATGAGGCTCCTGCTTATCTTCACATTGATTAAAAAGCAAAGCTCGCCCAGAAAACTATCTCCAGTCCAGAATGGTGAAAAATGAATAAATCATAGTGCCTAACTCAAACAGCAGAAGGAGAAAATGAGCAATTTCCTAGAAACCTTTAATTTTTTCCCCCGTCTGTGTAAGGATGAAGGGTTGTTTAGTGAATTCCAAGCAGATACTTACCTGATTGGAATTTGATGCACAACAGAAGAGGTGGAATTATGAGGAATGCAGTAAGAGAAACCATTTTTGAAATACAACCTTTGACTCCAGCATGAAGGAGAATTAGAAAGCACTGGATACAGTGTATCTGAAGAATAAATTGCTTGTGTAATTATTTGGCACATATGGGAGTATTGAATTCTATATATAAAAACTAATAGAATAAAAACATGCTTTTGGCTTGCATATTTCATCTTGTGTTAAAACCTAATGAGGTACCAGGTATTTTTTTAATACATTTTACAGCAGATCTATCACTCTGCCTTGTAATGACAGACTGCATGAAGTAGACTAGGATAAAAAGTTAATCAGCCCAGAATATAGATTGCTTTATTTTTATCTCAGTCATTTGCAGTTGTGAATTGGACAAAAGGTTTTTTTTTTCTTTCTGTTTCTCTAAATGATGGAATGAATTGCCCTATTTAAAATGTAGGTTATGGCCATTGCTCTGATTAAGATATTCAGGGACAAAAAACATGCAGTAAATGCATGCATTAATCCCAGTGGCCAGGCTACGTTATTGTAGACCTGCATACATTTCCACACAGTGTTGTGCTGTCATGTGCATTTTTAGACTTAACAGAGTGTTTATATTTCAGCTTGTTAGAAGAGATGAAAAGTGAATAACATTTTACAATCACAGTAAATAGGTTTTGACTATTTCCTGGCCTTTTTCTGTGAGCTACAGTTACTTGCGTACTTCAGAGTAACAGGGCCAGACTGAGAGGTTTTTTGTTTGTTTGCTTTAAAGAAAAGTTGGAAAAGTAGGAGAATACATTTTGAACTTTATGAGAGCTCTGCACCAAACTGCATTTAAAATGAGGAATACTGAGCATCTTGTGAAGTTATAGTTGGCATTGGTTTGACAAATAAGGACACACTTGATCTGTCAATGTGTCCACATCAAATTATCAGCCTCCAGACTTTGAAACGATTATTCACACAACTGTTTATATCAAAGACAGAACCAGACTTGCTGTGCTGGTCATGTCAGACCTCAATAACCATCTTTTTTTCTTTGATAATTTAAAGATGTGCGTCTAGTATATTCTCGTAATTCACTATTAATTAAAATGCAAAGTGAAACATAGTATATTATTTGAAAGACATTTTCAAGAAGGTCCTTAGTTCAAGTTCACTCTTCTAAACACTTCATCAAAAAGTATTTAATTTATTATAGATGCTAACATTATCCATCAATTTGCATATGCGTTTTTATCATTTGCAATCTGACCTTAGCAAGCAAATTTACATTTATTTAGTTCTCTTCTGTTCTCTTTACTACAAAAGGCACTTTATTTTGACCAAACACTTAAAAAAAGATAGCTCTGTACTGCACTATGAAGTTAGTGTTTTTCGAGAAAATCTTGTTTTTGTTTAAGCACATTGAATAGAAATGGCCTTTATTGTCCCATAATGGCTAGATTCAGGTGTAACAGTAGCATGAAGAGATATGGAGTCTCTCAAAAGATCAAAAAGTTTTAAAATACATTTAGATGAAAAAGTTTTAAAATGCATTTAGTTCTCACTAAAACCAGGAAGATAGAGCACACAACACCAGTGTTATAGTCCCTACACTGGCTCCCTGTGGCTCAAAGAATTGACTTTAAAATACTGTTGTTAGTTTATAAATCACTGAACGGTTTAGCACCACAATACATTAAAGATCTGTTATCGCTGTACCAACCGTCTAGATGCCTCAGGAGGAAAAGCAGCATTCCGTTTCTATGCACCACAAATTTGGAATAAACTTCCAGAAAACTGTAAAACAGCTGAAACACTGGGTGCCTTTAAATCTCAACTTAAAACCCACCTGTTTAGAGTTGCTTATGGCTAAATTAGGGTTAGAGTGTGGGCTTTTGATGTCTTCGATGTTTTTATCTTTACTTTTTATCTATTTATGTAAAAGTGGTGAGTGATTGAGGGTCATTGCGCGCACAGAAAAACCCTGTAAATTCTAGACTCTAACAGGTAAAAATAGTGCACAAAAATCCGTGTAGGACGGCGAAGTCCTAGCGCAAAAATTCGCGTGACAGGTGGACGGAGCCTGGCGCTGCAAGGTTGGAGACCTTGTCCTGTTAGGCGACAGGGCCTGGATGATACCTGTGTTAAACGGACGGCGGAGTCCGGCGACGACAGGCGCTTAAATTCCATAACAAAAGTATGTTTTTATCTTTTTTTTTTTTTAAATCTCTTTTTTTTACCGTTTATTCAATGTCACATGCTGTTTTTATTTTGGTTTTTAATTATGTAAAGCACCTTGAAATGCCTTGCTGCTGAAATGTGCTATACAAATAAAATTTGATTGACTGAAGAATCAATAATAATTATAATAATATACTGTACAAGATTATAATCTAAAATATAGTGCAGTCATCAGAAAAAGAAATGCCGTACTCACAATCCAAGGGATGTGCAACTGAGTTGGATGACTTTTTAAATTTTCATGTGCATCTGTATTGAACATTTAAATAAAAGAGATACTGATTACAATACAGTTTACAATATCAGTGCATTACAGGAAAACAGATGTGAAATTGTCAGGATCTTGTGTTGCTTGAGATTGTTTTGGCTTTTGTCATTTGTGTTCCTTCATTCTATTAGTTCTGCATTTTTTTCTAGTTCGGTTCTTTTTAGTGATTGTAGTTATGCTTATGTCTTATGTCCAGTCCTTTAGTTACTCTAGTTTTGATTATGTCCTTTATGTCTAGTTATCTTGTTAGATTAATTTCCTAGTCCCCAGTGTCACTTCCTTTTCCTCTCTCTGCCTCAAACAGCGTTTTAGTGAAGATGATAAAAAAAGAGTGAGAAAAATGAAGAATATATGGATTAATTACAGCTAGCAACGTAATAGAAATATCCAACAATAAAAAGACAATTTCCATCATTTTTTATCATTTAATCCTAATTTAGGGGCAATCACTTTTTCACATGGGGCCAGTTGGGTAGTTTTTTTTTTTTTTCCAATAATAATATGCCATACTATTAACAGCTTGATTTTAAGTGTTACACAAATTAATTGAGATTGACATAATTGTATTGGGTATTAAAAACAACTAATTTCAAGTGTGGTTCATTTATTCATATTTATGGTTTCTCAAGCACTCAGAAAAGGAGTTGTTTCTCCTTAATTCAAGATATTTTATATTGCTGCATCAGTAGGTCTTGCTTCCCACCAGTAGCATGCTCCAGCACAATAACATATATAACTGTGCCTAATTTAGGTTTCAATAACAGTTTGCGCTTGAGTCTTTAGTTTATGTTTGTGGCAAAAAGAAAGAAAAACACAATAACCAAGTCTCTAAAGATGATGTGCGGAGGACTGCGTCTGCCATGCCCTCTTGAATTTAGGGGAGGTAAACAAGCAATTTGGATACAGACAGGGGAAGATGGTCAACTTGTCATAAGTGTGAGTTGAGAAGCATGTATGCTGGGCAGGTTGATTATTAGAATGTATTTTAAGTGAGCCCAGCAAACCAAATGCATGGTAGTGGTGCAGGGAGCAAGACTTAGGTGCAAGATGACATGAGAAGCTGAGGGAAACTGAATAGTTAGTACAGAAGCAACGCAACACAATAACACAACTCAAAGTTGTTTCATTCTTTGAAATGTGCGGAATCGGTAATTTGAAGTTGCAGTGATTGGAGTGATGTGAACATGATTGGTTTTTCTTGTAAACCGGCACCACATAAATAAGCTGAATTAATCAGAAAACAGTTTCAAGTTCTTTCCCACAAATACAGGCCTTCGCTTCAGGACCAAGGGAGAGAAAAGAGAGGTCTGAAATACGACATCAGGGATGTCTAGACCTTTTTATCGAACAAAGTCTTTACCTGTTTGTATCTATGTTCCATGCTGCTGTTGCTGTGTGTGCAGTTGCTTGTGTGTGTGTTTGTGTGTGTGTATTTACAGATGTGACTGCTTTGCAGGGGGACTTGCCACCTGGTGCTTGACTGGCATGTTTGCTGCACAGCAGGTATTGTGGGCACATCTCCTGAGGCATCATTACACATCCTTCCATTTTCTGTTACCAGCAAGTTCACAGATTTCCTCTAGTTGTCTTAATGGTTTGATAGTTAAGAGCACACCCTCACAGGACTAAAAAGTGCATCTGTGCTTTGTTGGTTTGAGTGAACAACAACTACTTAAGAGATAGCACAAGTGTTAATGTTGCAATTCAGTAAATTAGAGATTTGCATAACCGCATTTTGAAGAAATGTAGCAAATACAAATGTGTTTCTGCTATTTTTAAGAGTGTACATGTCTTTGTAGACATGCGTAAATGTGCTGTAAACCCTTGAGCCATGAGAGCTCATGGCTCTTAGTGCCCAGCCCCTCCAATTAAAGCATGTTAAAGGCTGAATTCTCTTTACTTCTCTCCACAGGGAACCAGCAGAGAAGGGTTGTCTAGTTTTTCACTCTACCCAGAGTAATAATTACCTGAGATAATTACTTTCCTCTCTGAAGCAATTAATGCCAATTCCAGGGGCGATGATTTGGGACTAAGGCAAGAACTGGGGTTATGCACAAGCTTCGAAGTTAACAGCAGGAAGTTTCATTTTTCCATTGTCTTCATTAAACACTTTCAGATATGAAACCATGAGACATGTAAGTCATGTTATGTGCTAATGAACTGCAAATCTGAACAAAAAAAAAAAAAAAAAAAACAGTAGAGTGAGGGAAACCTGAACAGAATGAAGTAATTAGAGCAGGTATGACACTTTAAGTTTAGCCCTCTCTGACGGCTCTTTTCTCTAACTTTGCATTTCGTCTCATATGCTACATTAACAGCTAAACTGACTGAGGTGGAAAAACCATTGTATGTTAATAAAAGCAAAAAAAGTACATCTGCTTACATATCCAGTTTCGCTTGTTAAATGATAACAGTTATGCACCTTTTTGATTGACTGAAAAAAAAAAGCTCTTGGCAGTGTCACTTTGAACTCTATTCAAATGAGTGGGATAAGGATCAAAACAGAACATGTCTGGATCTGATCCTGCTGCGTGAGAGTGTGTTTGCCTTTGCATATGTGTACATGTGTGAATAAGCAAAGCTGATGGCTATCACATGCAGCTGCCACCCTGGGCTGAGTGCTCATACGCCGGTGCCAGTCTCTCATCATGGGGTATGCAAAACACTCTGAGAGCAAAGAATATCCTTACGGCAAGAGTGCTCTCAAAATTCTTAAGCTACTTGTCGTCCTACCCAGCTATATTCATTGCTCCAATAGTCAAAGACCTTAAATCTTCTACTCCATATCAGTGAGAGGTTTACCAAAATACCTAATTAATTGCTACATTTTATTAGTATAGGATGGTTAGCCTATATCAATCCATGACAGAGAAGGAAATATATGGTATTTGAGAGTGTCAAACAGGGGAGATGGCATTTAGAACGTACAACACAGTTATAACTGTTATATACCACAGGGAGCATGGTATTGTTTCATCAATAGTGAGTAAATGACAGTGAGGGACACTTTTATCATTAGAGTGAGCAGGGAAATAATACCTGTAATGGCTCATTATGCCCATAATAAACACAGCAAGCTAATCTTCTTTCAGTGTTTTAGGCTGTCAGCAATAGATAATGTGGTTGTTAAATATTCATCTAATTACTGTAGATGAAGAGCCTTTCATGTGGACGCGAGATGACATTTTAAATGGCATTCAATAAATCCTCAGGTCTGCTCCTTCTTAGTTCAGGTTCAAATAGATTAGATGGAAATTTTAATAATATCCCATGGGGCAATTCAGTGTTTCTACATCAACTGTCAAGAAAAATGCTGGGATGTAAATTTAAAGCAAACTGTAATGGTGTAGGTAAACACAAAGATCATGAATTAGTGCTGTCTTGACAGACATTTTAAGAAAAATGTCTGTCTATTGTCTATATTTAAATAATGTACTCGGTGGCAGTTTTCTTTTTACACCATAAAAGCATCAGGCATGTGGAACAGAGACGGTAGATAGAGGTTTAAAATAACTTAATAAATGACAGTTTTGATTCATGCAAAAACTTGTGATTTACTTGGCACCGTGTCAAAATGTATGAAAATACCTATAATACAATAAATTATGTACTCACTTGAATAAAGGAATCACTACATCAAATAAGGCTGCATTGTTGAGTGCACAATAAAATTAAATCAAATCATGTCAATAATTTTATTATTGATTCTTTCAGCTATGTGTTTTAGTATTAATGTAATTGGAAATATAGAACTTCTTTTCAGCAGCACTGAAAAGACACCAAACAATACACAAGGTGGTATGCAGACATATTAATCTTTTGTTCTAAGTGAAGCATGTTTCGTCTGTTTTTTTATGGCTTCAAACAAGATGAAAGAGGACTGAGAGTGACCACTAATGTTTCTGCTAATGTGAACAAATTATGTTTTATCATTTCTGAGCCTCATTCTTTCCGCATCTAATGGGTTGTTATGAAAGCTGCACCACCCAGTGGCTCAGAGGCCTCAGGCTTGCGGCATCAAGGAGTTTTTTTTTTTTTTTTCACCAATTCTCTTCTATGATCGCTATGTTCTCTTTCTACCAAACATTTACACTCAATTTGAAAAAAAAAAAATCCTCCTTCAGAAACTGCATAATGAAGCAAAGTTGATGAGTTTCTTTTTAATATTCTCCTCAGTCTACTAAAAACTTTCTCTTCCACCCTGACATTTCCCCAAATGAATCCCCATTCTGAAATGGTATTTTACCTTCGAATAGCAGGTTAATTGATGGTAAAATTCCTTTGCACCTTGGATGATGTCTTAAAAATTATGAGATTCAAAGTTACTTCTTCATTCTTGCAAAATTGTATGGAAGCAATGTTTTGTTTTGTTTTTCAATCTACTTACAAAAACTCATTTGTTGGTAGTTTCAGTGTGTTTGGAACAAAATATTCAGTTTAATAGAATGCATTAAAGCCTATGACATAAATACTAACATAATAAGATATTGACACATTGCACCATGTTTATATTTTGTCTATATTTCCAGTGTGTAAATGACCTTCTGTTGCATCTTTATTGTCTGGACCGCTTCCTTTATTCTCTTTCTTTTTACTGAGGAAATGTTATTTAACGCTGTGAAGTCATCTGTTAAGACGGATTGCAAACAGTTGATGTGCGAGTCCTGTCTAGACAGGAGCACTTCCATCAATTATGTTGGAAATACAAACACAATCACTACAACAAAAGCAGGATTACCAACACTGTAAAGAAGAAAAAGAAAGAGGAGGATGACGCATGATTAGGATGAAATTGAGAGTTGAAGATGGTAAAAAAAAATCGCAGACAGTGAGGGACTTCATAGTGTCAAGCTTTCATTTTGATTTATATTTTACAATGACAAAGAAATACAAACATTTGAGACGGTATGATATCATGCTATTTGCAGGGCAAATATGTGAAATGTAAAATATTTTTTTTTTTTTTTTGCTGCAAACACACAAGCTTTCAGTGAAATTGTGTTTACAGAAATTGCATATTTTGATTTTGCAGCCTCTATTTGAGAATGGCTACAGGCTTACTATCATATTCTTTCTCTATTCTCTTTCATGCAGAAGATTTTTTTTTTTTTGATAGAAATAATTTTAAGCTTTGACATGTAGATGAAACAAGTCACTTGTTGAGGCAGAGAAGCTGCATAACCAACTAATGAGGATGCAGCCAGCCGACTGAACTCAACGAATGAGGACACATGGGCCGCGGTTAGCTTTTTAGAATCAGGCTTGGCAGCTTAACTTATATACAATCACAACATTTACACTTGCCAAGTAAGTTTTTGGTCACAAGAGCTCAAATAGCCATTGCATCCTTTGATCCAGGCAGCAAAGCTGGAGGTACGCAGTGAAACCTACACTCATCAGTAGATTTATCTGGTGAATGTGCTTCAGAACGGATTTAATTTAATTTAAACAAGGACTTGAAAACACTTTAAACTAAATCAAATTCCTATGGTTCTCTATCTGAGTTGAGAGCAAGTGACTGTTGAGGGATCTCGTAATTTTCAT
The DNA here is from genome assembly GCF_001443285.1 of Poecilia latipinna. Classification (NCBI taxonomy): domain Eukaryota; kingdom Metazoa; phylum Chordata; class Actinopteri; order Cyprinodontiformes; family Poeciliidae; genus Poecilia; species Poecilia latipinna. The sequence continues at coordinate 240,736 of NW_015113469.1, read as the reverse complement.
GTAACCAGTTTCAGAAAACCTCAGCTTTGTGACACAGTAAATTATCTTGAAGAAGATAATGAAGAAAAAAAATGGGGTCCTAGAAGGATGGGCATGTCAGCAAAACCTATGCAAGCTGTCAAGTTTAAATACTTAATCAGTATCTCCTAGACTGCTACACCATCAGTAGCAGTCTGAACGGTTGGAGAAAAAAGGCAGGATGGATCCATGATTTGATGTTTATACCAGTAATGTTTTTCCAGTCTAGTATTGTCCAATTTTGGCCAGCATTCGTGAATTGCAGCCTTAATTGAACATGTTAGATGACTTGAGTCAGCTATGTGATCGTCTTCTGCCAGTGGCATGTTGTATACTTCAGTTGTAACAGAGCTACTGTTCTATCTCAGCCCAGTCTGTCCATTTTTCAATATGTCATAAACAAGGAATAATTGCTACTCACTGGATATTTTCTCTTTTTCAGGTGGTGTTGATTACTTAATCGGAGAGCAGATTGCAGTGGATGAACTTCCTCGTATGTGGCTGACAAAAAAAATCTAAAGATGGCTGACTTTATATGCCCTAGCTGTCCTTTAAAACAAAAGAATAGAATAGAAAATTGAATAGAAAATTAACATTAAACACCTATTTTACAAGGTGTTAAAGAGAGAGCAGAACAGTGAGTGTAACTTAGTAGGACTAATAGTCATAACTTCTGAGCGTAACCAACTACTCATTGACCTCTTTACTAGTTTAATGTTACATTAACGTATATAAAAAGATTTATTGAATTTTCAGTTACAATTTTATAAAAATAAAACTGAAAAAAAGACTATCTATCCATACAAGAAAAACTTGAAAAACTAAACCTAAATTAAACTTTAGGTTTAATTTCTTCTTAAAAGAAATTGTATGAACTCAGTGCAACACTGAATAAGGCCATAACTAAATAGTTGCATGCATTTTTTTTTCTACTTTAACTTTCACCCTTTAAGATGTTCAAAAAGAAGAAAAAAAGGGAGAAAATTTCAAGTCCTATTTGACTTTCTGTGATGCAACAAAGCTCACCTTGACCAAAATGTAAAAAATGGAGGAGTTCAGCCTTCCATGTCTAGTGACTGTGCAGAGGTTTTATACAGTGAATATAGGAGGGGGAATAAAGAAAGCTGACGTAATGTCTGATGACGGGCTCTACAAATAGGCATCCCGCCAGACAGTTTAAGATGATATGTGGCTAGATCAACCTCCTCTAAAAGGTTTTTAGAACCAGTCGGCTGTTCCTTTGCCCAGATGTGTGGATGTCAGGAGGAGAACAGCACACAGGCTTGCACTTTTGTATGTTTCCCCATTTCTCATCTTTCCGTTGAGCTGGAAGAATATTCCTCTGTATCCCTAAAGGTTCTGTCACCAGGTTGTGATCTTTCTCAGTCCTTTAGTGTTCAAAATGATATTTTTTTTTGTTTTTGGGGACATTCCTTCTTTTTTTTATTATCTCAGTTTCTGTTGCACTCTGCTTTGAAACAAATATTATTCAAATTGCACTCACATGAGGTCTGTGTTTGAAATCTGCTGAATTCAGTGTTTGTTATTATGCTGATTTGAAAATCTAATACATGTGGAGCCAAGGTAGTTCTCTGAATTAAAAGGAAAAAAAAATACTGTTGATGAACTGTGATTATACACTGAAATATAGAGATTATAAACTACTCTCAATGCGTTTCATGTTCACATTTGGTTGTGAGATATCAGTTGCTCTTTTTTTTAAAATTAACATATTTGGACTAAAGCTGATTTCTTGAAGATGGGCAGATTTAGACTTGGGTTTCACAAAGTTATTACTCACCTGTGGTCATATAATAAAGATTGAACTAATTGATAATTAAATTGAGCAATATTTGTCTGCTGCCTGTTTTAAGGCACATAATAAATTTAAAAAAATCAATCTCAACATCAATTGAAACATAATGTTCTACTTTGTAAACAGTAATTAGATTAATGGATGAAGAACTCGACTTTGACTCTGAAGCCTAGATCTTCTGAGCTTTTGCGTGTTTGCAGTGTTGCTCTCCTGATCCAAGCTGTCTGATATCAAACAGGTGGTGATATTCAGTGGACCACTAAATATCATTGACATATTTCAAAACTGTGCCTTGAATTCATCCTCACTGACTGTCTAGCCCAGGACGTACATTTTCCCATTGACATCTATATGCTCACAATAGTTCTGACTTCCAAGAACGTGGTGGAGTATAGACATGTGAGAACACTGGGCTTCAGTTTCATGGTGTCTGACTCTAAGTAACCATGACTTGAGCAGCACCGGTCCCTAGCGGCCCTGGCAGTCCTGCATTTTGCCAATTATTGTTACAGTTAGTGTTGATTTAATAAGAAATATACAGAACAAACTGTATCCCATAAAAAAAAACAAATAAAAGGATGTGTGGCAATCCTAGGATATGTTGTGTAATTTCATTGGACAGAATACAGGTAGAATTGGAGCCAGGAGGAAAAATAAAGATACTTTAATAAATGAACACAAAAGGACAGATGATGAGGAACTGATAGACAGATACAGGGCAGAGAATCATTAGCCACTGAAAGTAGGAGCTAATATAAGGAGCTATGGCAGAAAGACAGGCACAAACCAGAGAATCTAAAACTGAGTAGATGTTAAGTGAGGAACTTAAATACTGGGGAGCTTGATTACTGACAAGAGACAGGTGGCTGATTGGTTAAAAGGGTGCAGCTGTCAGAAGAAGGTGTAACAGGTTGAGTAAAGGAGGTTAAAAGCTCTTCTATGCTTCATCTAAAGCCGAACTATCGACACTCAGTCACATGGTTGCAGGACGTTTGCACACACTGTTCATACACGACAGACCACCTGGGGACACCCCTTTCGCTTCAGTATGCATATCAGTAAGCAAAATGGTCATGGAGACCACAGACAGTCTCCTCTGTGTGCAACGACTTCAAATTCCATCCTGGAGTTTTTGGAGGTATTTTGTGAAGAAGTACAAAACAATTAATCAATGTCACCCGATGATATTGGCTCTAGTGGCCTCTCCTTGAGAGTGGTCAGACAGGAAAGCGGGTTATGAGAGAGAGAGGGAAGACATCCAACAAAGGTCGTCAGGCCGGGATTCAAACCTTTGATGGCCGTGTCAAGGACTATATGGATCGTGCACATGTAGTCGTGTTGCCTTCTGGTGGAAAAACAGGACAGTGGAAGTGAACTGGCAGAAATGTAACATCAACATTTTGTTTGGAGCATTTTTTTTTTGCATTAAATGCATCCACAAACGTCTGATCAATCACACAGCATATCACACAGAGCTCTGTGTGAAGCATTTTGACGTGGGTCTTGTGTCGACGAGAAAGAAGACTTGCTATAAACAAGATAACGGCATTTTCGTCATGTGAATACATCAACAAGAGCCTACTTTCAACGATAGGTTTGATGAACATGAAAGGAGTTGTGGAAGGAATAAACAACAACCAAGGACAGAAGCTTGACACGAATTCATGGAAACTAGACTCAAATATAGAAAAATGAAATGCATCCCACGCGGGAGAAAAGGATTCGAATCCCACATGGGGCATAATATATCATGGGATATATCGGGCTCATAACATCATCTCATCATCATTGTTGGTCCTTAGGCAAGACCATTAATGCCAACTGTCTACCTCATGATATGATGAGCGCGAATAAACAGAGAACCAGACTGGCTGAGACGTTGCCTGGGTAAATGGGCTGCTGGAGCAACACAGCAATGGGGACAGGATGAGAACAAGCAACTGTTGGAATGTCACTGCTCCAGTAACCCTAGCTTGTGGGTTTACATGAAAAGACTGAGGGGAAACATGGATGCTTTGATTCCCACAGTCTAACTACATATCTGCATACATTCAAGTCATGAATAAAATGGATGAATTATGCACTTTATGAGATTAACACCTATTTCAGACGTCTCTGCAGGCTGGCAATTTTCTTCTTTTAACTAAGTTTTTTTTTTTATGATGTTAATTAAGAAAAAGGAGGGCGTGTTCAAATTTTAAATAAAGTCAGAAGATCAGCACAAAATTTAAAGGAGGAAGTAATGGATGTAATAAATTACTGATGTAAAAGATTTAGGATAATTACTTTCTTCTGATCAGACATGCTTCTTGTCATTATCTTGCCATAAATGTATGAAGAAAAAAATCTTCTACAAAGGTGCAGGCGTTAAAGTATGGATACTTCCAGTGTGCCAATAAACTCGTTCTGCATTTTAATTAAGACTGGATCGCCATGGAGTCATTGGAAGCTGCACATCCTGAACGAACAACTTTAAACGTAGCGGCAGCAGCCTCTGAGGCCAGTGTGCTAATAGAAAAGTTAATTACATCAGAAGCATTCATGTTAATGTATGTACATTGACAGAAGCGATATAATAAAAGGTTAGAGGAGTGTGTTCCAGTCCCCCGATACCAGACGCATTTAATTGCTTTGTCTTGGGTTGTGCACTCAGTCATCTTGACAATGTTGTAAAATTCTCTTCCATATACACTTTGGATAGATTTCAATTTTGATAGACTTATCTAATAGTTTAAGTGCTCTGTTGTAGTGTACACAGAAGCATTTGGAAATTACAGTATACATTTGAGGGGATGTTACTGATACGAAAGACAGACAATGTAAAGATTAGCATAAAGAAAAATAAAACACAGAAAAGAGATGACCTACTCCCACACACACAAGGACATAAAGCCTATGCTGCATTGCAGTGATGTATAACAATGTTTATGTGACTGTTTGTTGGATATAATTCATGGTCAGAGACAGAGAAATCAAGGTCTCTACCAGTTTAAGTTGTGTGGATTCAAAGTCAATGTAAATACCAATGCGGAACAACTTAATATTCACACCCAGTATCATTCCTGAGACAATCTGCAAAGGAGATGTTATTAACATGATGAAAGACATTAGTATTTTGTTGTAATTCAACTTAAAGTGGCCAAACTTAAAGAAAAAAATGGTCAAAAGCCCTGAAAATCTCCTCCAAATTGTCAGCCAGGGATCACCGAGTTGTTTCTGGAGCACATAAGTTGCCATTTTTTACAGAGAAATTTTATTTTGACATTTATTTTGTTTTTGTGTGTTTTCACCAACTTCAGCTTGCAGCTTTGTGAAATGAACCACGGGGCTTAAATTCAAACCCGTACACTCTGGAGAATTAACTTTAGATTAGACTCTTTTAACCGGATAAAAACATTTTAAATTTGTAATATTTGGCAGTTTGACCTTATAATTTACAGTAAAATTGTATAATAGATAAATCAGTCATGTAAACACGAATAGCACTAATAACTTAAAACAAAGTCCGAAGAATGTTCTATCAAATGTATTTTTGATCTGATTAAATATTTTAGTCATTTTCTTTAGATGTCTTTTAATTTTTAATGATTATATAAGAGCACAACAAGTGTAAAATGCTACTTCAATAACTTGATTGATGAAGTGTTGTGCCACAAGGCTTCTGCTATTCATGTCTGTTGTTGCCATATGTTTGGCACGCTCATTCTGGCCAAATGTAACCTGGCAAAAATGTTTCTACATCTTGGAGTAGGACACAGAACAGACTGGGTTTGAATGAGCTGGCAACTTAGGGTGTGATAAGCAGACAAACACACTACAAATGCTAATACCGTTAAATAGACACATTTTGAAATAATCTCTGTGAGAGATAAATGATCGGCATATTTCAGCAGAGTGGAAAGATAATGAACCAAGTAGAACCAAAACAATTCGCCATCCATCGTTTGTCTGAAAGTCTCCAAAACGTGACTAATAAAATGTATATTAATCCACCCGCTTCAAGAAGCCTTTTCCAAAAATCCATGACCCAGAATTAATTATCCATTACAAAACAGAAAAAGATTAAGAATGACTGTTTTACGTTTGAATGTTTCTCCTAAAGAACAAATAACTTAATTGACAGGAAAAAAAGACGGCTGTTTAACATGAATATTGCAACGACTTTACTATATTATAGAAGCTCCAACGTGAAGTACAGTCTCAGAAAGGTCACATATGTTGTGGCAAACCTGACACGTGAGGTTATTGCTGATCAAAGCTGGTAGGAGACAACACAGGTTTTTAGTTTTTGTTTGCAAGGGCACACTTGTTTTCCAGAGGAACTTTGACCCCTAGTACCAGTGCACAAGAATTCCCACATAATTTCTATAAAAATATTTTAATGATTCTAAAGATAGTCTCAAACAAATTGTTCAATGCATTTCAGTAGGTCACATGCTTGATATTGATAAAATCTTGAATTCATTTAAAAATTCAAAATAATAAATGTGAAGTTTATTCATCCCAGTAACTGAACCATACATTACTGCATATAGGTTTAATACACAGAGTGATGCCCTTCAAACATGCACTTCTATCACTTTACTTGATTATATCTTAAAGGTAATGAAACCCATTCTGGAGTTTTGGGAAATTTTCACAAGGCTTGGACTGTTTTCTAAAATCTACTAAAGCTTCCTGTCAGCTCCCTAGTTGTTAGGTCCATCAGAGAAAAATGCAGACATGAAAGAAGTCAACAGTAATGCGTAGGTTACAGTGGAACAGGAGAGCAAGCTATGTTTTATAGATGTGTTGCTCTAGGGATAATTTCTTTAACTGAGAGGATGAGGAGGTTATGTTTCTTTATAACCAAGAAATAGAGCAACTGCCTAACACAAAAAGGAGGGACACATTCAGGCTGCATATTTCCCATTTCTGACTAATTAACCACCATCTTAAATATTATTCTATGTTCGACAAGTTACACTAACTAAAGCCAAATTTCCGTCGTCAAATCTCAAAAGAATGCAATCTGTAGGTTTGGGGAACACTGTTGCACTTGCTTTGACCCTTCCTATTCGTGAGGACAGACAGTGGTGTTTGACCACAGTGGACAGATTCACTGCTGAGCAGAAACATGGAGAGGTGGACAGATGGATGGGCCCTGTGGACATATAGCGGGACATAAATCAGATTAATCATCTCATCATGTGTGAATAATTTGGAACTGTGAAGCTTCAGCAGGGTGGCCCAAGAAACAAACACCCCACTGACAGGTCAATATGCTTGCGCTGATGAATTTCCTCTCGCACTTCAGCTTCTTTAAGCACACACCACACACACACACGCACGCATGCATGCATAGACAAGAAAAAAACTTGGTTTTGAGTGCATGATTAACATAAATACTGGAAGAAAAGATATATTGTTTTATATCTTTTGTTCTGCCACTTGTCAGTAATGTTGACATCATTACAATTAAATTGAAGATATAAGCTGGTTTTTGAAAATAAATGAAAAATTGCAAACTTTTGCCCCACAAATATGACCTGTGCTTACTGCATAGCAAAACACAATGTCGAGTATTTGTCAAAAGTTTACTTGTGTGAAGGACAGCTCAGCAGCAAAGTATACACAGATAAGAGATGACCAGCTCAGTATGTAATGACCTCTCAAATGGAGTACTTCAATACACTCATCCTTTCTCTGGCAGGAATCAAAACACACAAGGGAACAGAGGGGGGAAAACAATGGTGTGTCACCTCATGGCTGCAGAATAAAATGAGAGATGCTTTATGATGCTTCCCTTTTCAAACATGCAGGTGTGCTGGCAAGCAACTCAAAGTGTGTGCGAGCGTGTCGGCGTGTGTGTGTGTGTGTGAGTGGTTATCCGCTCACCTTTCCTGTCCTCTCCTGAGCTGCCCTTGATCACTGAAATGTCCTGCGTCATCAGAAAAAAACAGACACATCAAAACAGAGAGTGTTTGCAAAGTTGTGAGAAACGCTGTCTGGGGATTTGGTGACTTTTGTGATGTTCAGGGGCCCGTTGGAAGAAAGGGAGAGAGATGGCAGGAGCGCTCCACTGTCAGGCTGCCGGAGATAAAGAGGAGACGTTATCACAGCAATCCACTTCCATGACTGTCCATATGTCATAACAGCCTGCACTCGAGTAATCTTCAGTGGATGCAGGATACAGAACGTTTATTTAAACTTTGATTGTCCACTGCCAGTCCTAACGGTGCAGGGAGCTGCTGAGTTGACACTTTGCTGAAAATATTCCAGAGTTGGGGCAAACTCTGCAACAAAGTTAAACATGTTTGCAGCAATAGTTGTTTATTATGTCATTTCTGCTCATAAAAGAAAAGCTGGTGATAGGGTAACTTTTGGCTTATCATTATTTTTTGTGTGTGTGTGTGTTTAAGTTGAATAGTTATTGGCTTCAGTAATCAGAACGTTTGTAGGGTTGCCTTTGGTTTAAAATGTCATCCTATGGAGGTTGGTGAATCTTCTGCAAAGTGTCTGCATATGATTTCATACAATTAAATAATGGTGTTACCATCTGTCATAAGACTATGGCAATCAAGCTTAGCTGCAGCTAAATGGTTCCACACTGTCAAATACGTAAGCTGCTGCTTTCTTTATTTCTCAAAACAGTCCTGAAATGTTAGGCAGCTAAAAAAAATAGTGTAATAATGCTACAGTAATAGTATCTTGAGAAATATGTTATTTATTATAAAAAAAAAAAAAAAGACCTGTCTGGGGGTAAAATGGGCATCATCTGCCAAATATATATTTAAAGTTATGTCTTTCATATTTTCTTGTGGTATTAAATATTGTGAGAACTGGAGAATTGTCAATGGAATCTTCAAATTCTTCTCTGTTCACATTCCTTTGATGTGATCATTACCTCAAGCTTTCTAGCACTACAATAAAATCCGCAACACAATCTCCCTGGAGTCTAGATGAAGAAACATCTAAAATGTCAAGCCGAACATTTATCAGAACTACTGAAGCTCCACTAATTGCTGCTCTTTCAGGCAACAATATCCATTTGAACCTACGTCTACTACAGTAAAGCATCAACAGACCAAGGGAAAACTTTTGAAAGGTCAATGTAAGGGTCATTATATTCTATTAAAATAAATCTAGAAGACATTTGCTTCAGCTGCTGAGTTGGTTGTACCACGAAAATTATCTATTTGACCAAAAATGATGGCAATAAGCCAGATAATATCTCGCTGCCTGAGGCAAGTGCATCCCTCATACATTATTTAACCTTAAGCACATTACAGATGTAGCTCTACTGACAGACACACAAACTCATCAGTGAGCATCAGGCCACTCTCAGGAAAGTAACCATGTGTGTAACCATTCTCAGGATGAATCTAAACACGCTGTTTAATCAACCAGTTTCTGAGGGAGAAATGTAAAAATATTTACCTGCTCACAATCTGTTTGCTTGGGGGAAAACAGCTGCAGGTATTTTGATGATTAGGCATGTAAATGAAGAATAAAATGTAAATGTGTCCTAAAGAACTTTGAAACAAAATAAATAAGATTTTCAGGGAACAAGGCCTTTTACAGAACATGACACATTTCCATGTCAGTTGTGTGGCTTTTAGAGACTATCAAAGTTAAGAGGTGTGGAAGCGTCTCAAGGCCGGCACTGAACTGCACTTATTCACATTGCAAGTTTTTTAAAAGTTACTCACACGCCTGTTCCATCCCTGCTGGTACGCTGAGACACTTTTTCAGCTTTTTCAAAACACTAGAGACACAGCAAAAAGAGTGTTATTGCAAGGGGAATTATTAGCTTGAATTTTAGACCAAGAGAAGAATATTTAATATTTACTGATGTAATCTCCCTACCAATGTCTGATTCTCACTGTATAATTTAATCTCGCCCAGATATGAGTGTGTAATTTTACTGAATGTGAAGCTGAATTAGGTTACCTCCTCAAACTATAGTCCTGCACACAGTGGCGCAACTGCACATTATTCAGGTGGATGCGAAAACAAAACATAAATCGGCGTGCCCCCCCCCGCAGGGAAGGAACTTCAGGGTGAAGAACCGACGGTCAACACCCCCCCCCCCCCCCCCCCCCGGCGCGCCGGCGTGGTATGAAAAACACACCCCATTTTTTCCCCGTTGTGTGGG
>NW_015113469.1:169695-227580 GCF_001443285.1 Poecilia latipinna | reverse complement strand
AAAACCGCCGTCCCCCCCCCGCCAGGAAGGGAACTCCGGGGGAAAAACCGACGGGCAACCCCCCCCCCCCCCCTCCCCCGAGGCGACGCTACGTTAAGTCTAAAACTCGCTACATTTACCTCGTTGTGTGCGAGAGGTGAAGGAGCGTGAAGCGCGCTGAACTGTATGGGAAAACATAATCGGCGGGTCGCCCCCTCCAGACGGGGTTTTGGCGCCCCCTCTGGTGCTGCGCCCCTATGCGTTGCATACGCTGCATACCCACTTTTTGCGCCTCTGCCTGCACAAACAAATAAACTTATTCATCAATCATTCATCGAACACTCTGTAACTACAGTGGTCTTTATTTGACTTACACAATTCTATTGTCCTTACTGTGTTGAGTTTGTATGTTCTTTCTGTTATATAGGTTTTCTCCAGTAATTCAAGATTTCTCAGACAATGTACAAACATGCATGTATAGGATTAAGAAGTACTCATGATTGATTCTGACTGTGGATTTGTTTGTTGGAATAGTAATGATATAAATTGTAAATTGCATGTTTAGGCTACTACTTTTATAAATGTGGTTCAAAAGTAAAAGTTTAGCTGCATCTCACAGCCTCCTGGTGTTTTTTGGCAGCCTGTAAATTTCTATCCTTCGAAATAAAACTGCATTGTTTCCATCCACTACCACTCTCCAAAAGCATTTTTGCATCATTCACAATCTCTATGATCCTTTGTAATTTTTTTAGTTGCCTAATATACACTAGCCTGTGACATTTTTTTTTAGCAAGCCAAGTGAGAAGCAAGCATTAGAGTAGAGAGAAACGGGGATTTAAGTCACTTTAAAAATGGCATGGTTGTTTGTGCCAGACATGCTTGTCAGTGTATTTCAGAAACTGCTGATGTACTGGGACTTTCATGCACAACCATCTCTTGGGTTTACAGCACTCTGAGTAGTTGCTATGACTAGAAAAGCGCTATAAAAATTCAGCCCATTTACTATTTATTTACAGAGAATAATAATAAAAAAAAAATAGAAAGTGTCCAGAGAGTGGAAGTCGTGTGGACAAAAATGTCAAAGGTCAGAGGAGAACGGGCAAGCTGTTTTGAGATAGGCAACTGCAACTCAAGCATCTCTTTACTCTTTCAAGCAAGGAAAAGAGAATAGACATTGAGTGCCACTCTTATCCAAGTACATGAAATTGAATCTACAATCCCCATGGGCTTTCTAAAATTGGACAATAACAGACTTTGAAAATATCCAATAAGCGTTAATTTCACCTGTAATATTCCAAATCTGAAATGAACAAAATGAAAGCATGGCTCCGTCTGACCTTTTACAAACAGTTGACACCGGAGGTGATGTTTGACGGATTGGGGGATGTGTTCTCAGTAGGCATTTAAGTACCGATTGAGCAAAATTTAGATGCCACAGTCACCCTGAGTATTGCTGACCATTCCTTAATGACCAGTGTTTTGCTGGGTGCTTCTAGCAAAATAATCCATCTTGTAACAAAGTTCATGTTATCTCAAACTGGTGTATTGAACATGGAAGTACTGTAACTTCACTGCACTCCATTGGCACTTATTCAGCCATTAGAGCATTAAACCTCTTACACTTGGGAGCGACTACGTATGCTGCATTTTGAGGAAATTGTAGTCAACAATTTTACAGCAGAACTATGGGATCAACATGTTAAAATGACACAGTGTTTTTATGAACTGTGCAATGCTGTGAGAGTTCTGGTGGAGTCAGCTGCAAGAAACAAAGCACGAAGAAGACTACTTCCTTTTGTCTTCTTTGTGTCTTTTGCCAGTAGTAACATCCGACTGTTGATCATGTGACTTGTGTGATGTGAAAAATGTTTTTCCACTGAAGTTCTGCTAAATACAACTATTTGAAAGACCACCTCAACCCATTTTTTTTTCAAAATTAGCAAATTTATTTTTGTAATTTCAATTTGCACAATTCTATGGTTAATTGAAATGGAGCAAATTCATTTTACTATGATATTGGTATGGAGCAGTGGTTCTCATGATGAGGCAGTCAAATAGCATGAGGAGTCATAAAAGGGGAAGCCTCAGCAGAGCGGATGAACTAAATACTAAACCTATGATCTTTAGCAGATTTACTTAATGAAATCTCTTCGCTTATTTAAACAGCAATCTCATTGGCTCTTTTCAGTTTCTCTGTCACTGCTCTTCAGCGTCTCACGCAGGCTCTTTCAACCCAATAACCTTCAAACTCAGACTTTTAAAGTTTACAGCATGTGATGACCAGAGAACAGATTTTGAGAATGGGATTCTGTGTGTGAGCGCGCGTTCAGCAGGCCATGAGCCACACAGAGGCTTTTCTCTCTTCTTTTGTTTTCACTCTGTAGTCATCAGACACCCAGTGCATCTTTATTCTCCCCTGACATGTAATTTTTTCTTTTAGAAAGTAACATAACTTTACATTTCTGAAGTTGGTCAGCAGCCTGGGTTAAGAGACCTGGTGGAGAACTTAATCTAAGTATGCAGATTTTCTAAGAGAGTAATACAATTTTCACAAATGTTCTTATCTAACTTTTATCAGTCTGCTGTAGAAAATGTTTTTGTTTTGTTTTTTCTTGAAGCCATCTGTTGGAGCAACAGCATCATAGTCCTCCACTGAACAAACTGAAAAAAAGAGGGCTGGCTGTGTGTTTTTGGGACAATTGTGCAGCCCCTAGAGCTGACTGTGGAAAGACAAATGCTGCGGAAGCTGCTCTGCATAATGAAAAAGAGTGCATGTTGTAAACACAACATACTGGTTAAACAGCGCTGTCTACAGTTGAGGGATTCTTCCACTTCAATGCAGCAAGGAGCAATGCAGGAGCAGTCAACTCTTAGCATTATACAGTGTACAATGAATGATAGATAATAGTAATAATATATGTTTTTAGATTATTTATGTTTTTGAGATCTCAAAGGACTGCAAAGAGCTAAGCAAAATAAGCATTTCCATTGGATAAAAAAAAAAAAATAGGTTAAAATGAAAATCTGAGAAAGTGAACCAAAAATCTCGCTAAAAAGAAACATGTTTATACCCTTCAGAGTGTGAGGGAGAACATTTCATAGAGGTGTTGCAATAGAGCAGAAGGCCCTATCCCCCATGGTCATCACCTTGGAGTGGGTAGAACGAGTTGTGTTTTGTGGATATAGGTGGAGGTGTGCACATAGATGCACTGGTGTGTTAGGAGGGAAATCTTGCATTCTACCCTAGCAGAAATAAGAAGCCAGTGGAGAGAGTGGAAGATAGAGAGTAATATGATCATGTTTGCGCACTCTCATCAAGCTGCAGAGCTTTGGATGTACTGGAGCCTGATACATTTTAGCTTACTTCGTTTCAGTTTTTGTTCCTCCCAAATTTTGATTTGAATTTTCAGATTTCCAATCTCTTTAACCAGACTGGATTCAAGAAAAAAATTGCATAAAAACCAGCAGAATCAACTGTGTAGCAAGAATACTCACCAAAACCATAAAAATATGATCAAGTAAAACCAGTTTTACACTCACTCCTTTAGTCTATTGCCAGCCAGAATACAATGTAGGAGCCATCTCCTTACCCACCAGCACCTGATCCCGTCTGCCTCAAGGGACTGCTCACCCTGCATGTTCCCTCTGCTTGAAAGCCCAGTCTCTTCTATGAGAATTCCTCCGACTAAATATACAACCATGGAGGACAAGGCTTTCTGCTAAGCAGCCCCATGTATTGGAATTTGCTTTCAGAACACCTGAGGGCACCGCAGACCACAAAAACTTTTAAACAAGAACTTAAAACTTCTGTCCTTCAAATATTTTATAATTGTTACTGATTTTATCATTCAAATAAATAACAATAACATACTTCACCAATCCTGGTTTACCGACATCTAAAAAAAACAAACACTTGCATTATGAACCTACTCATAAAATGATAACTCGGTACACAATTTCAATCTCTAATCAGACTTTCTATCGACTTTTTCAGGATAGTATGTGACCTTTGCACAGTGCAGACTGATATTACTAGAACAATAAACTGATTTGAATAACTGATACAGCCGGAAAATGGAGCTCAACTTTAATGCTACGTTTGATGTGCTCTGGATTTCTAAGCATGGGTATGCTATGAATATCTCAGCCAGTGTGCAGTTTTTATTAATTCATCACCAGCTGCGACACCCAGCTGATAACAAATCTTTCTACCGCATTTGGAGAGACCACAGATAGAGCACACATACTGAGTTTGCAAAACACTGTAAATTGCTATAAAAGCCTAGATGGAACATGACAGCCTCTGAAATATCATATTTGGCTGGTTGTAGATTTATTCTTTGAACATTCGAATACATGGGGGGAAAAGGTGAATAAATATGGCGGAGAACCCATTTGTGTTAACCGTTTGAGGATTAGCAGCCGGCCCGGCCCCTGCCCGGCCCCCTCCCTTCAATGCCACCCACCTTAATTTCCATACCTCTCTCTACTTTTTCCTCCATCGTTTCCATGCCATTCTACCTACATTAATGTTTATCTTATCAGTGAATGCAGCTCTGAGGGACAGTACATCGAGGCAGGCTGAGTGTAAATGACGCTAAACTGGCCTTGCAGAATACAAGCCACACCGGGGGAGGTATCTGCTTCCGTGTGGTCAGAATATGTGCATGTCTGCGAGTCATATGGGCTGCTGAGCATTTGTGCGATTGATCTGATGATTTGGAGGAAAAACCAAGCAGACAGGGATGGCATTTGTTCCATGAGGAGGGGGTTCCACAGCTACCATCAGCCACACACACACAATATCACATGCACATAAACAGTATGCAAACTACATTGCCTGTGGCGTCTCGGATGCCCCCGGGGCTTTTCCTGTCCATCTGTGGTGACAGAATGACCACTCTGCCCCCTACAACTTGAGCAGGGCCAAACAGTGCCACACACATGCAAGACCGCCACACCAGAAGCTCGACACCAACCCACCACTTCCCCGCAGAAAGACAGCATGAATCTTGCTTGTCTAATTGACATTGTTCCAGCTAGCCAAACAAACACATCTTGTTCCTGTGGGCTCAGACACATTTAGCTCAAAACACCAATTTCTTTGTAAATCGCTGATGTGCAAAAACACAAAATCTTAGTCTAGTTTCTAATGCAAATATGTTAGTAAACATGAAATAAGACATTACTAACTTTCAAGTAACTTTTGAGCAAGATATAGGAGCTTGTTTAAAGACAAACGATTCTTTAATATTAATGGAAAGTTCTTGTTCCATCAGCAGTTTATCTGAATGGCCTTTCTGCCAATGCAAAAACATATTTGGTTTCATTGTTGATAGTTAAACGTCGTTAGATTGGGATCTTCACAAGTGTATTTTCTTTCATTCAGGGGTTGAGGTGCACATTTTGCCCCAAAATATATTTTTCTCCATATCCCTCTAGTATGGGTTCTAGATATTAAGTTTAGTGTTGTACTTTTGTACAGTTGTTCGAAAAAATTTCCCCAAAAAATATATAATAATTATCATGGTGATTTAAGATGGAAAGCAGTGTTCCCTCCTGTCTCTTATTTTAAATAATGCTGTGCATGTGCATGTTTTCCAAGCTTTTAACAAAACAGCCCAGAAATGTTCCTATTGCTTTGAAAAGAGATACCGTAAGTTACCTCTGCTATTTTTTTAGCCATTACCCTTGACAGGCTGTTACTAACAAGCTGTAATTGGTTAATTGCTTCAATGCTCGTGTGACTGAAATAACTTTGAATGTCACCTTGTGTAATCTTGCAGCTTCTAAAGTAAAGTTAGTGCATCGCCAAAGGCTGTTCTAACTGACTGGCTTTAACAAAAAATGAGTGAGCAATTTACATCTATTGCATTAGAAAACATGATGTTTCTCTAAATACTTTAAGTTACACCTGCTGGGCTTGAAGTAAATGTTTACATGCAAATACAAATATATATATATATATATATATATATATATATTTACTCTGCTGTCTATCAGAGTTAAAATAATGTGTGGACTTACTGACAGAAACCATGCACACATTTCTAAGTCTCTGACATTTGAGTTGTCAGTAATGTCATAAACCATTTAGTTATTTGATCTTTTAAAAGCAGATGTTCATCGGTCTTACAAAGAGATCAATCTAAAATAGAATTGCATTTAGGACAGACAGGTTGGCAAAGGTCTACATGTGTTCCCAATTGACTGATCAAACTGAATTTCAAAAACCATGATTTAAAACACTGCAATATACATGAGAATGAATTATTTATGCTGCTGTACAGCTTCAATCAAGGAAATGAGATGAGCTAAGCCCCGATCATTACAGGGATAGCTTACATCAAAGCCTCATAATGTGTGCGTATGTGAATGTGTGTCTTTGCAAATGCATGCCCAGACCTTGTACATGATTGACCTGGAGATTACTGCAAAGAAAATTATATGATGGAAATGTATGAATTTAATGATGACAGAGGTGAAAATGGGTTGCATTTATGTCCGTCAACCTTCACTTGCTCTGTTGTTGATTGAGCAATCAACAACAGAGCACTGGTGTCATTGTACTTATTGTCCACTGGTGTCATTGTACTTAAAAAAAGAAATTGTGACTTATAGGGATGTTCCCCTAACATTATGAGTGCTATCAATTAAAACATACATTTATATTTTTACCAATCTTTTTATACATTAGATGTCAAAAGCATTCATTCTTCTTTAGTAGGAGAACGTCTTGATGTTTTTAATGATTACAAAAGTTTCTAAAAGTTACCCGATTGTACTGACATTTCTTTTTTTGTCCAATTTAGCTGTAGAATTTTGCTAGACTATTTCAAAAAGTAAATCTTCTTTGAGTAAAATAATTCTTTTGTTGATCTGGCTGTAAACCTTGATTTAGAAAAGGAAAGCATTTTCATTTGCCTCTACAAAAACCTCTATTCCATGCTGCCACCACCTGGTTTCACTGTGGGTATGTTGATGGTAATCCGTAGCCTTTTCCTTATGCCAAATTTACCTTTGGGAATTACTGCAAAAATGTTCAAGTTTGGGTTTATTCGACCGTAACACAGTCTTTCACAAGGTTTTGTGACATTTTCACAATTCGTGCATGTTTTCTTGCTACACGGTATCTTGATTACTACATGTCGTATGTTTTGAAACTATGGTTAACAGCTAATGAATTTTTTTTAAACGTAAAAAGTAAACATTATTGTAGATCAAACTTATTTCTGATTAATTTGAATTTTTTCTGTGTTGTTAGAGAATTTTATGGCGACAACCTTCCGCAGCTCACCTGCACCCCTGCTGTGTCATGAGCAGAGAAGGCTGCCGTGAGTCGTTTCCTAAGCACTGCAGTCAGTCTGAAACATTCGTCCATCCATCCTGCAGCAAGGCTTTCCATTCTCTCCTCTACGTCAACAAACACAACTCATTCCACGTTGGTCCATCGAGCTGCTGTTGAATCGCCACTGGGCAAGGCCTTATGTCTATCAGTGACATGGTTTTATACCCGAATGTGGGGCTGTGATGAAGTTTAACCAAGCTGAACTGCTGCAACCCATAGGAAAATCCAACTGTTTAGACACGGTTTGACTGAAGGATGCCAGCACTCTGACTATTTTAGCTAAAACAGCGCAGAACTAAACAAATTTACACTAAAACATCAAAATTTGCACAACAACAACAAATTTACAATGCAAATATATTACTTTTGGGATATTTGCTCTATAAATTGTATTTTTTCTACCTTGCAAATTGTGAGTTTACACAAGTTCAAGGTAGGAAGAGTTTTGAAAAATAGGATGTTCTCATTTTACACTTTTTTTAACAGGAATATGAAAAACATCTGAGATGCAATGTGGAAAAAAAGAACATAGTTTACTTTTGCAAAAGAAAAAAAATACTGACAAAATTCAAGGTATTTACTTTTTAATCTACTGGTTGAAAGACTTGCTTCATTTTTACCGATATTTGCTTAAGTTATCCTCCAACTAAAATGTCAAATATTTTTTTTCATGTCAAAACCGACATCCCGAACACCATACCCTAAATATTAAATAACTGCTACAAGTATCAAACTGGAAGATAAAATTAACTTAAAATATTGATGATAGAGATAACCTAGTAATGTGATCTTAAGAGGAATTCAAGAACAGTAAATGTAATAGCTTTGGAGGAGAAGCACAGACAGGTGTACTAAAAAATTTAATCATGTTTGTATTTAAATGAGTAAAACTCTTTATGTCCATAGGAAAGAATATAATAAAAATATTTCTATCAAATATTTTAATTCTAATTCTTGTATGACATTTTACACTTATCTACAGAAGAATATGGTTTTTAGCCCCATTGTAACAGGCTTCCCAATTCAAAGACTGTCAGACAGTTTACTTTTTTTGGCATATATCAAGCCGTTAATTTGTTTCTGCTTTAGCTCTCTACAGCTACTGAGCTGCTCTAACTGCACAGACAAGATGGCAGCAGTACGTGAAATGCCATACAGCATCACTCGGGAGCTGTCCATGCTCCACTGGTGCACACACTGATACATATTCTCTGTAAGGGGGAAAGACTGAGAGTAACCCACTGCCAGTGACAGCCGAGGGCTCCTCTCCTTATAGGCATCAGCAGCATTTGGAAGCCGTTGGCGAATGAGCAGAATAGACCCGTCATTGAGACGCAGCAGTCGTAGTCAGCTGTTTCCACCTGAGAGCTGCTGAATCCATTTTTTCTGCCTCCTACATGCTCTTTCACTAGAAATAAGGTCAGGCTCCTTTGAGTGTCTCCCACGGTTGGCGTTCGCTGTTTACACAATACCTGATATAATTGGAGTCATGTGAGCGCTTTGGAAAACGTTTCACCTCTTTTGTAATCATAGGTCGCATAGAGGCAGGATAATAAACGGCGGTCTAGAGGTTGGATGTGGAGCATGTGTTGGGACTTATTAAAAACATGAACTGCTGAGAAAGAGTTGGGAAAGAAAGGAATGAGGAGTAATCATGGAAGAGCTCTTAGCTATTAATCTATTTACTGGCTTGATCCACCATAATGATGTGTGCAGGCAAACTAAATGATTTTTTTTCTCCTTTTCCCATGTTTTATTTATTTATTTTTTTAGTATTTTTTTCTACTTTTCCTGCCGTTATCTCCATATTCTTCACTTCCACCGTTTGAGGAGTCACATTAAAAATAAATAGAGAGAAATGATGGGCAGAGAACTCTAATTGTTTGGACACCATACTGAACTTTAGCGGTCTCTATTGAATTAATGGGCTATGATTTTGTTATTAAAAATTCATGACAAGATTGTCTGGATGTTGGCTTTATGTCTGCGAGTAGTGAATGCCCAGCTAGCTGAGCCACAGAGGAGCAGGATGAAATACAGTCACTGTAAAGTGGAATAAAGTCTGATCTTATTTAACTCCTGAAAAAGGGCTCTTAAGAGACAATTGAGTTTAAAAAAAATTGTAAAAAGCTGTACGGAGGGTGATCAACACCAATTCAGCCATATCAAAACTGAAGTTCGTAAAAGAGAGCGACTCTGTGTAAAAAGAAGTGATCATATATGCATAAACCTTCCTCTGATACTGACATGCAACATTTACATAGTAGAACACACAGTCACACACCGGCTCACTTAGATGTAATGGAGACTTGTACCCTTTCTTCTGTCCCTTTAGGAAAGGATTGCAGGCAGCAGTTCCTATTTATCAGACTGCCAGCCATCTGAAATCAAATTTCCCCTGAAGACACCGTGAAATTACAGATATTTTCTCTCCCAGTCCACCTCCCTGCCAAAGCCCACAGGATAAATATCACAAGTCTAAGCCTTTCAAGTTGCTATAAGCTGGCACGCTGATGACATTTTGACCAGGCCTGTGTTTTTTCCCCCCCTAAAGCTCCACTCCAAGTTACACATGCACTCTGTTTCTAGCACACACACACACACACACCTACACACACGTGTATGCTTTGTCCAGAGTTTCTCACTTCTTTGTCTCCCTCTAGCCCTTCTCCAAGTGACAGGCTTAGCAGTGCAGTGATCCATGGTACTACCCGCCTGTTTATCCGGGCTAAGTGCTCTTTGCTGTGCCACTCCACTTTTCTCCGTTGTCTCAGGCCTATTTGATTGATAAATATTGCAGTCAGTAGGCAGCGTCAGCCTCTGACCTTAAGATAATGGAAATAGTTTTTGAAGAATATGACAAAAGACCAAGGACTACAATCCCAACCAGTATTGGGTATGTATTAAGAAAGGTGTGACAGATAATCTAGATGCGGCAATTCATACCTTATGGTCTGTATACCGAAATGTGTTCATTGGCCATGGAGGTGTCCCTCTTGAGCATACAATCCTTATGGAAATTATTAAAAACTCTTGAAATTTTCCAAGTTTTGTTGGAATTGTATTTGATGATAGACCAACAACAGGTGGCACCGATGTAATTGAAATGACAGGAACAAGGTGCGTGGTTTTCAAAATATTATGCAAAATAAAATCTGAAACCAGTCACTATTTTGTAGAACCACTTTTGACTGACATCACAACTGGAAGACTTTTGAGCCATTTCTCTAAAAGCTAAGGATAAACAAGGGATAGTTTGTTCAAGAGGATGTGCAGTTGTTTTACTCTCACACACAGCGATGTGGGGCTAAAGGTTCAATTTTGGTCTCATCTGATCAGAGGAGGACACACATTTACTCTGGCCCCTGCATGGCCTATTCCAAATTCCAAATGGCCTTCTCTTTCATAAAGACCATATTTGTGGATTGCACTACTAATTTTAATCAGTTGGATGGATGAAAAAAAGCCCAACATCACGCCATACATTACTCCAGTATACCTTGCAAGGGTTTGCTGTAACCTTTGTAAATTATTATACATTTTTAATCAAATTCAAACTATCTGACAAACTCATCTAGTTCCTCATCTTTGATCTTCTTGGAAAAATCTATTTTGTCACAATTTCCACTAGTGATGCATAAAAAATAAAAATAAAAATGCATCAATTATATGCTTAGCTAGTTTAATGTTCACCATCTTGAATCTCTAGTTTGTTGACAAGTCTGTCCAAACTCTTGGCCAAATGATGCCTCAGCAATCAACAGGCCGAGAGGAGCCATCGCCTCGGAGCCATGCTGCCAACAGTAACAAACAGCTGTCATATTATTTGACGTGTGAGTTTGTGCTGTCACCTGGTCGCCATGTTGGCTGGTGACCATCAGTAAGACTTTAGCGACACCCGTTGGAGAATGGCCATCTAGATGAGGTGTTTACAGTGTCAACAATTCCACCATCAGCTCTGCTTTCTTATCCAGAAAGCATAAATTGTGCACAACTCTGTCCAAAACACAACTAAATAAAAACGACTGTTATAGAGAGCAAGTAGGATTCATTGTTTTATCCTCTTCCACCTTGTTTCTATTTTTTTTATTTTTTTTTACTTTGAAAAACAATCTGTTTTGAATATTGTAAGTATCGGGTGTAGGCTTGTTATCAACAAAGACAAAGCTACAATACTGCCTTCATCTTAAAGAGTTTTATTTTACAGGCTAATGCAGGACTACATTCCTGAGGATTTAAAATACAATTAAATGAGGGTTACTTCTGCTACTGGAGGCCATGTTGTTTAGCAGGTTTCCTATATCCCTTTCCCCTCTTGAATATCATTCACAAGCCAAACACCAGACTCCTTCTGAAACCCTTGCTCCAAGATGAAGTGGCTGCATCTGAGTCAATAGTAATGGTGCATTGTTCACTGTGAGACCTACAAAAAGCCTCACAGTAAACCCTTCAAGCTTTGTTTGAGAGACAACTTGAACAAGACAAAAGAAAACACAAGTAGAGAAGGCTTAGAGTGGCACAGCTAGAACCAACAGCTGTATACAGAGTGATGGAAAGACTTTAGATGCTTCCCAGCTGTCTCTGCTGCCAGAAAGTCAGCAAAGGAAAAGAGACTTGTGGAGCCCACAGCAAGTGACAATGCAAGAGATGCGACACATTGCCTTTAGGGAATGAAGGCTTGGGTAAAAAAAAATAAATAAATACATATTTGAAGAGCCCTAAATGGGCTGATTAAATAAATCAGTAAAAAAAAAAACCAAAAAAAAAAAAAAAAACAGTATTTTAAAGGTCATAGCTACTCAATCAGTTCATAGATTTTGTTTTTATTTATGTGGCGGGAGCAGTGTGATAAAAATTGGGAACTTAAGTTTAAAAACAATATTTTAATAATTAGTTGCAACAACTCCACTAAAAAGTTACCTTTAAGGCACACAGACCCGCTACAGATGAGGCTTGAGACAATCTCACAATGTAACAATTTTTATTTATTCCACAGTTGTTTGTTTAATCAAAAATACTAGTCTAAAACCACTCACACATTAAAAGTCAGTGTTAGCACCCAAAACCCAACCATGATTTCAGCCACGGATAGCAAAACTGTCACTTACGATCGCAGATGAGTCGACCAAACCCACAAGCCGACATGTAGCCGCCGACTACAGCAACAGTGGGAGAAACAAAGACACAAGCACCTTGCAGCGGCCCGCCCAACTATATAGGCATCTGCCCCGCCCACCAATCAATGGTGCGCTTCCTGCTGCACCCGGTGCGCAGAGTGGGGAGGGGGGAACACCATCCCACCACATTCATTTATTTTTTTATTTCCTGTCGCTTTTGCTAGCAAAGAGGTGATTTATTGTAGACTTTAGTATTAGTTTTTTTTTTTTTTTAGGGGGGGAGGGGGGGATTTAACTTGTGCTTGTTATCCATAGCTAACAATCCTTGGAAAACAGAACTGTTTACTTCTACATGCAATATTTAACTTAATGGTGATAAAACACGTCTCCTTCAGATGGGATCTAAGTGTATGAGATCGATTTTGAGATTTAGTTTATGCACGCAAGTGCTTATCAATGCTCCATTATACAGATTTATTTATGAACCACTGTAGAGTGTTTTCAATTCAGTTCAATTAAAAAATACTTAATTGATCCCAAATGGAAATTAAATGATGTTGTAACTCATATTAATTCAATTTTTCAAAGAGTTATTGTAGAGAGTGATGGCTGTGGGCAGGAAAGATGTCTTGTAGCGCTCTCTCTGTTACAGCAAATATAGAAAGTAAGCTATTTTCATGTTTCACCAAAATGTACCATCTTAAAGCTCAGGTATATTAAACTTAACCACATATTGAATAATAAAAAGCTAAAATATGACAAAACAATGCCTGGGAGCTGATTCACACAGTGTGAACTCACAGCTTTCTTGGTCAATGCACTTTAGACTTATATTGCACTATGGTGTCATCTTTGTTTACATGCTTGGTGTGAGTTACAGTTCAGCATGCTGGTCCAACAACAGACTTTAAATCCACCTCCAGGTCCAATGAGTGTTACCCTAATGACTCTATTAATCAGCCTATTTGTGTTGCAGATATTTTCATTGTTTTTAAACTGTTTAACAATTAAATACTCAAAGATCAATTTACTTGCACAACATTGGGTATTCTTAATTACATTTTTACTGGTACACAACATAGGAAAGACTATCTTCAGTGTTTATTTTAGCCACTGGTGATCTTGTTACTGAGTCATCAGTTAACAGAGGGGAGTTAGAAAGGTGAACCAGTTGTATCACATTTCTCCACGGGAGAGATGGGTCTGACTTCCAGGCATACAGCAGTCATTTGATCTGCAATCTCGTCCAATATTCTGTTATATAATGTCTCAGAGACACACATGACGTTTCAGCTCAGTAACTGGTTCCCTTACACTCTAGTCTCTTGTCCATTTATTTCGCTGTCTCCGCTTTTCCAGCTGAGCCCACAGGGGCAGTGACCTCATCTAAGCCCAAAATCAGTGACCACTGGGTTTCCTGTGTGTCTGAGAGGAGATGAGAGTGCCAGACACCTTTCTTATTAAAGCTGTGTTTGGCCATCAAGCTGAGGAGAGATTCATTGGAAAAGTGGGTGGGTTGGACCAAGTGGCATCTCTTTTGTCAACTCCAGCATTACACTCTAATTGGCTCCCATAGGCTTTGGGTCTGCTGGAAAGATTGCTCCAACACATAAATAAAACCTACTTAAAAACACGCATAACATATCTATGCCTACGAGACTAATCTAACTTAGAACTAGCTAAGAACACATAAAAATGACAGGAATCAAAAGATTATGTTTTATATACATTTGGGGCAGTCATGTTTTCATGACAACAATGCCAACAAAGTTGGATGTCACAAAATACCCTTAAATTGCTTAGTCTTCCACAAAACAAAAGGTCAATTTCTCATTCAAATATCAACCAGCAAAACCACAAAAATGAAATGTTATTCTCATGTGAGAAAATCTTATGAACATTACTTATTGTAATTGAATCCTGGTTTTAACCCAGTGTAAAATACATCAAGTCCAGCTTCTCCTCCAATATACACGCTGACTTTTTCTTAGGATACTTTACCTAACTGTGGATATAGACATGGTTGTCCTCTGTGTATCAAACAGCACCAACCAGGCCTAGGACTGAGGCAAGGGATTCACTTTAGGAGATGACACCACTAATCACTTAAGCCAAGGCTATACTGGTGTTACAGTTAATTAATACGGTGAGTTGTGAAAGAAAATTACCTTCCCAGGAAGCCAGTAATTTTAATTAAATGATCCCATGGACCCGTATGTGAAAACATAAATGCAGAGACTAACTCCCACTCTCAGGAGTGTTTTTTTTTTCTTCCCCTCCACCCCTTCCATCTTACCTTTTGACTTTCTGTATTCAGCTGTTCTTCCTGGGAATATCTTGGCTCCATCAAAATTGACAGTAAAATGAAAAAAAAATGAAAAAGTGTTGTCATTTAGGAACTCGGCAAATTATCCTGCATTTTTTGCTCACCACTTACTCAGTCCCTCCAGGTTTTTATGTGACCGGTATTGTCAACTAAATCATTCGCTCGCTGACTTGGCCTGTCATCAACCATATCCTGATAGCAGATTCACAGACTATAGATTAATTTAGTTTTTCATATAACAATGTTTAATTACACAGCCTTCAGATCAGCACCATCAAAGACAGAGATTTGTGCGTTTCCTGCAGATGTGAAGTCTACATATTGTCAAATTCATCATCCCAATAGATGAAAATGGTTTATTTTTTTCCTGTGAGGGGATGTAATTACAGAGGTTTAGTGAGTTGGAGATGAATTCAGACAGAATCATACATGCACTCATCATTCCTTCTTGCAAGAGAATTTAGCTCCCTCAGCTTCTGCATGTAAGTGGGTACAGAGACGAGTCATCTTCCAGATCTCTCTGTCAGAGGTTGTGTTAGACTTTCTTGATGTCCATCATTTTGACTGACAGCATAAAAAAAATCCTGTCATAATCCATTTTCACTTGTCAATTTTTAAATAATAATGGCATATTCAGTTGCATTTAATTTTTATTTGGTTGAATTAATATTTAACAAGATGAAGAGAGAATCTACATTGTGCCGTTACACATCAAGCAGATGTATACATATTTTCCTCAGTCTGCAGTGACAAAAAGGTAAAGGTAATTTTATTCATATAGCACATTTTCAGAAACAAGGCAATACAAAGTGCTTTACAGGACTTTGTATTGCAAACACAAAGGAAAGAGCAAAAGAAGAAAAAGCTAATAATGTTGATCCAACGTATATAAACTAGATACTTCCATTCAAGGTTGGTAGATAAGTATAAGCAAGTATTCTCTGGTCTAATTGCTTTTCTGGTTTGGAAGAGTAGGAGTCTAAAAAAAATGAATAAAAAAAAAAAAACAACTCACTTTGAACCTTGTCTGTCCTCACAAGACCTGAGGATGACTGTGTGTATCTTGCTGGACAGGCAGTGAACAAAATATGGATTTACTTCCATCGTTTTAGTCAATAGAAATATTTCAAAATTTAAATAAGTGGACAATAAAGCACTTTAGTTCTCTGTTTTAATATGGCTCATTAATAATTGATCTCATAATATGCTTGCTTTATGCTAGCTATTCATATGTGCACAAAGGTCGATCTTCTGTTTGATGAACTAAACATTCAGGTCTCTCCTGTACAGCTGTTGGGTGATGTCAATTGAATCTAGATTTACTTGCCGTTTGTCCTGTGTAGGAGTCCGAGTTTGAGAGCCGATACAATCGAGGGCTGGTACAGAAAAAGAGGCTAAATGTGTATTTGCATTAGCAAAAATCCATTGCTCGTTCCTCTCTCTGTGTGTGGGTGGATGTGAGAAAGAAATGGGTTGTGTGAATGGGTCAGCAGGGAAATGGGTGAAAAGACAGTCATGTTGCATTTCTGACATGTAGTCAGGTGACTTGCCATCCCACACCAACACACACAAACATGGAGAGAGAGTGAGTGAGAGGGCGAGACAGAATTTTCTTTCACCGCCAAGCTGTCAAAGACATCAGTGACATTTCCATGCCAATCACTGGCTCTACCCATGCCAATCAGTCTACCTTTGTGTCTAGATATCAGTCTCAGTGTGGCCCGAACCTTTATGTTCCTGTCTCCTTCCTTGTTAATCCTATCGTTAGACCACTGCATTGTTCTGACTCTGTTCTACATACAGAAGCACGAGCAAATAATCACAAGAGTAAAGTTTGTAGTAACCTTCATTGTTAAAAACTGCACTAATGGAACTTCATTTTGCGGTGAACAAGGTCAAAAAAAGTCTTTTCGATGGTATGTTTTCCAAAGAGGTGAAGATGAGCAACAGTGCTGCCTCAAAAATGTGTTAGTGCTTTAATTTGCTGCAACTCCCAACAGGACTGAATAAAGTAGATAAGCCCTTCTCAAAGATAATTCTGCAATGTTGTCTAACTTTAAGAGCATCAGGCGTTAGGAGCTAGAGGGCAATGCTCAGCAGAACCATAACATCCGTAGGAGCTCCTGAAGTTCCATATGAGGGGTGTGAAATTAGTCGAAACACTGTTGATGTAAGTGAGTTGCAGTAGTCCACTGAGCTTTGGAGATTTTCTTTTGCATATTCAGCAGCAACTGCACTGTGTGGGAGAAGTTTGCTCAAGTTTTTTGAAAAACAACATACATTCTGAGAAAGAAAAAAAAAAGAGATGAAGAATAGGTTGATCACTGAGCTATAATAGGGGCATGTCCCATAGGGTTGGATAAGGGCTCATTAATATGCAAATCAGCCATGCTTGCAGAGCAATGTCAGAAGGAGAAGACTTTGTATATGGAACTCTTTATCTGCTAATTGTTTGTAATTGCTGGCAAAAGTGATTGATTTAGATGGATGTGTCAGAGTGTGCATGTAAACACATGGAGATAGAAAGAGAGGCAGTTCAATAATAAAATTGCATTGGCATCCACTGGGGGAGTTGGAAAAATTAAATGGAGACAGTTTGCCTTCATTGCATTAAGTTTCTACAAAAATGATGCAGTAGCTACATTGCTTACTTTTTCTTTGTGTGCAGTCCTCATATGTAGAACGCAAGGATTAGGAGTGAAATTAATGGACTATTGGTTGTTTGTGTGCAACTGTATATTGTGCTGTTTTTTTATATTATTATAATCCCAGAAGGAATTTCTCTAGTACACTGGCATAAAAATAAGTCTAAATTCCTCTCCTAATGAGCCAGGTTGCCATCAGTGGGGTTCTGGCTAAGGCATGCTAAGGCATGAATTGAGGTTATGTTAATGGAAGGATAAACTGATGATGGATAAGATGAAGTCTGCATCTTCAGTTGGGCTGTGCAGAATGAATAGAAGTCAATACAATGCCATAAGAAGACTAAAAGGTCATATATAATCAGGAGTTATATTTCCTCCAAGTAAAACCCAGAGATAATTAGAAGAACATGAAAGAAAAACACACAAGCCCCAGATAGCCGAGAACATAAAAAGATGCTTAAGACTTGTGACATTATGCTTGGTATGCATAACGGACATCAATGCATGACACAATGGCCACACAAGGAAAATAAGTAATGATAAAATACCTCCAGCTCTAATTTGAGAAAACAAAGCATTGTTCACAACTACAAAGCCTTAATAGACAACATTGTTATCAGCATACAATATATTAGTCCTGATTTATGTGTGTTGTTTTTTAATCAGAAAAGGGTTGTAAAAACTACCAATATGCTTAAAACCAAGATAAATGCAAACTGTGATTTGTTTTAAATCTTAATGTATTTAAAATTTGGTGTAATCTGATCCGAAAAAGCTACGTGCTATAATTGTAATTGACTGAAAATTGTTTTTCCCCTTGCTATTCATTTCTAGCTTTATCATACATTACCAAATCAAGCTACTCACCGAAGAACCAATTGCATCTTCTGTGATGATCCAATTAGATCTGCTGTAGGCCTCAGACAGGAACTGGAGGTGGTCTGCATCCAGTTCCCACAGTAGAGCCAGCAGGCAGGAAGCTGCAACTATACAGGGAGGGGAGGGGGAACAAAAAAAAAAAAAAAAAAAAAAAGAGGACTTATAAGGCTATTGGATGTAACACCTAAAATCCTCTGTACCGTGGAGGATTTCCTAGTTCACAGCAGAGCTTTATGGGCTGGACACACAAAGAGTGATGAACGATAGAGAAAGGTGAAAGTTTTCCACAACAAAAGTTGAAACTGTTTTACATTTTGTTGTGTTGCGAAATTTTGAGCCTGTATGAGCTCGAAATTTCACATGCATGAACTTCGCCAGTCACTTAGCTGTATGAGGACAAGCGACTGTCGCCTCAAAGCACAAGTTCCATAGGAAATGAATTAAAAGGGATATTTATATTATTATTTTTTAAACAATTAAAGATTTCTTTTACACCTTCATAAATATATAAATCTGCCCAAGGCACTATTCCTGAAGAACCACAACAGCATGCATTTATATTTCAAGCTTACAAAGTTAAGCCTAGTGATTAATCAGTGCCACAGTGGGATTAATCTTATTCTGTATTTGAAATTAATTGAAAGCGCTACAAAATACACATATGTTATAAGTTAGGTACTTTTCAAACTTTTCCATGAATAGACTAAAAATTTGTAAAGAAGCAATAAACAAATATGTGATGCACAGCATGAAAATTAGGAAAAGGTTGCTAGAGCAGAAAAGAAAAAAAAAAAAGATAAGCTCCATAATTTTTTGAGAATTTCAAATATTTATTTATTTGAAAAAAAAAATAGTTGGAGGTTTTAAAATTGTTATCTTTGTTTGAATTCTGCATGCTTAGAGTAAATATGATTTGCTAGAGGTGGTTGGAAACTCAGCTGATTAACATACAGGGCTTCATTGGCTATTCATACTTCTGTTATTGGTTTTGGCCTATAAGATGAAAGTCATGGCTACGTCACAGCATGGGAATGAGCCATTAGAAAAAGAAACCCCAATATTGTTATCAAAATTCAATACACTGCATGTTTTCGTGACAATATTTTTCAGGACAATTCGTTTGAAACTTTGGGTGCCGTTATTTTAGTTTTGAGAAATGTATTTTTTGTCTCGGTCAGTCACATACACATCTGAAATATGTAATAATTCAGTATGTATTCTAAGATCAGTGCTTCCCAGCTTGTCTGAATGATTATTAATTGCTCCCTCATTTGTCTTAAAGCTTAACCCTAAAGAATTGCAAATTACATTAATAAACAGAGCTTAAGATCAAGGGAGTTTCCATATGGCTATAACCTACTTAGTCTCAATAGCTTTTGATGTAGCCTCACAATATGACCGATCTCCTCGAGGAGAAAGTTGGCTTTAGAGGATTTCAGACACCACATCCAACTAAACCCCCTTTATACATGCAACACTAGTAAGCCGTGCACTGAATAATAGAAGAACAGCCCTTGGACGAAGTCAATTCAATACATGGCTTTTCTGTAGTGGTCAATATCCCTCTCTCAAGGAAAGAAATTACAGTGGAGAGATGCAAAGAAACCACTACTTTCTTTCAAGGATGTTACCTTTAGCCTTTTGGAACCAGAAAGGAAAACACAAGTGATGGAAGGTGGTGGTAAGTGTGACTCAATATCAAGGAATATTAACTTAAAATACAGAAAACAAGAAATGAGTTCATTAAAAAAAAGGGGGGGGATGTACCCACAGCTCTTTTCTAGCTTAGTTGCCCTTTCAGTCAATCACTGATTTGCAAGTGAATAAAGCACATTTGACAGAGAAAGCATTGGCTAACCTGGCAAAACAAATCCGTCCAAGCAGACTTAAGTTAGGTCAGAGACAACAGAGGTCGGCCCTTTCAAGTGTTGTAAAAATAAGGTGTCCACACTGAAAGCTTTAATGTCAAGTTACCTAAATGATATCAAGTTAGCAGGATTTGTGCATGTGTCCATGAAAGCACATAATCGGTAGGTCTCCCTACCATCTGGGTAAAAGTCAACTCCATGCCCAGATTCAAAGGACCAAAGGGAATAGATAGGGAGACACTCTCTTCATTTTTCTTGATGCAAGACCTGTAATCTGGGGAACCATCTGTAAGAGATAACCTTTACGGACATGATTCAGACCCCCATGGCATATGATGGAGGAAAATAGATGGAAAATCTCAACAGTGTCTAATTGTAGCAATTCAGCCTAATGTGTGCTACCACCAGTGATGCATGCTAATCCCTTCAACATGTACTTCAAAATCAAAACACAATTTCACTATGAAGGATGTAATGACATATTTGAAAAGAAAAAAAAAATCCTTTTGACACACTTCTTTCAAGCATGAGGGAACTTCTGCAGTATGAGGAAAAACGTGTTATATTGAAGGGTAGCAAAGACAACGAGCCAAGGATGACATTGTCGGAAAACATAGGAGCCACACTTTCACAAATGATTTTAAATATTTGTGAAAGTAATTTTCAAATAGAAATTTGTTAATTGTTTTTCCAAGTTCAACTATGTTTCCTCACAAACCATTTCAGTGAAAAAACACACCTCATTGTATTTAATTTCTGGTTTACCATGATGCAATACACTTGAGCATTTGCTTTATTATTAACTTATATAACTGCTCAAGGATACCTGCGATCGATTGTCATGGTAAAACTATGCAGATCAAGGTTTGTAGAGAAGAATGAACCAATGAAAGAAGAAATGTGAAAGGAAATAAATAGAGATGTATAAGGATAAAGATCACATATCAAATGACTTCCAGAATAGTCTTCGACATTAATAACTTTATAAGAGTCTGTCTCCAATGGAAACCATTTTCCAATGTACGAAGGCACATTTTTGTCTTCAGAAGTCTTGAATCACCTTCAACTGTCCCACATTCTAGTTTGAACTACCTACTTGCTCCAAACTTGCTATTGCACATTTGGAAAACTTCAAAAGCACAAATGACAAGAAAAATTTGGTCCTTTTGTGAGTATTAACATTTGGTAAGTCAAACATTAATTTATTCATATTCAGTTAAAATAAATTTTCTTCATGTAAAGGAAATTTGAAGACATTTTACAAAAAAGTTATGTTTCGCTTCAAGTGTCCAGTTAAAGGAATTGCTTTTTGCGTCTTCTGTTCACCTCCAGGCATCTCCTTTGTAGAAGAGGACTTAAGCATGTAATCTTAAAGTCTACAACTTATCAGCAAATCTGCAGTTCAAATCTAAGTCAATATAGCTGATGACCAGATAGATGCATCTAGAGCAGCAGCACCTTTCAGCTTTAGTAGTCCCAAATTAGTCATTGTTTCCCAGCTCGGGACTCCAACATTAATGAACAATACAAGTAAAAAATGAATAAATAAAAAGGATGGAAGATGTAAAAGAGTTAACGAAAGTGTTCATGTTCAATCATCTTGTTGGTTATATCGAGTAGCATAGTCAATGAGTCACTGACTTTCTGCCCCAGGCGGTGGAGCTAGCATGGGCGTTTTTGAGTAATGAGCTCAGGGGGACAGACCTCCTGAGCAATAAGCTGTGGCTAGCCAAGGGCTAATCACTGGTAGCCAGTAGGCCAGAGGGCTAGTCTCTCAACAGCCAGCTGAGATTCTACCACCCCTGACAAGCATAGCAAAAAGGAAAAACACAAACTCATGAACTCTGACATGCAACCTTATATTCATAATTTCTCCCAGCTAAAGGATTATACGTTTAGTGATAATTCCATTTGGCTGATTAGCTCCCCCTAAAAAAGACTGTAGCACCACATAAACTGAAGTATACTGCTCAAAAAAATAAAGGGAACATTTCACTTTAATTTTTTGTGTGGCTCCAAATCCAGGCCTCCATTGGTTAATAAATTTGTGTGATTTTGTTGTCAGCACATTCAACTTTGTACAGAACAAAGTATTCAATGAGAATATTTCATTCATTCAGATCTAGGATGTGTTATTAGAGTGTTTCCTTTATTCTTTTGAGCAGTGTATATTGATGTGTGATTAAAATATCAAACATTTAATTCTGCTGTGGTTTTGCATCATGTTAGTCAATTTAGTTGGAACAAAACTACACCACTCAAAATAAAATTTTGTTTTATATTCCTAAGCCACATCATTACTCTCTAAAAACTAGAAAATTTTCATTAGAGGTGTAGCAATGGTAAGCTTTGTGTCATGACATGTAGTAGACCCAAATGCAAAGCAGCAGAGATGTGGAGTTGATCATGAGAATATTGAATGAAAATGATGAACAAAAATAACTTACCAAATAAAAACTCTGGGAGCCAGGACAGACGACAAACCATAAATCCAAAGGAGCACCAACAAGGAAGCACAAGGAGTGAATGAAAGAGGTGTGATTAAGTACTGGGAGAGTGAATGCTGCAACTATAGACTTGGACTGACTGACTAACCGATTGCAGGTGTGAGGGGAGAGAGATAGGTGGTACAGGGGGTGAGGGAGACTACTCACTAATTTAAAACAGTTCATTTACTTAGATTGAAAAATCACAGCTTTCTTGCGAATATTCTCCACTGTGCATTACTGTGACTACCAAAAACACATTTACTGCACTGTAAAGAGCAATTGCACATTGATTTATTTTTGCACAGTAGAGTTAAAACACTTTGGTGTTTATGTAGCCTGTTGGGGATAGTTTTGCTTGTAGAATCTGATAGCTTGAAGGAAAGTCCTGCAATAACAGTGTTTCACACATATAAGGAGCAAGCTTTGTCAAAAAGCTAACCCAGTAATGGCCAATCATTGTGAAATAGTAGTGGACTGGCATTAGTAAAAAAAAAAGAAGAAAAAAAAGGCAGGACATCGTCCATCATTTCCAACGTTTTAATGTATAAAACCTTGGACTATTCTAATCTTCACCAGCTTTTAAAGTGAATGAAATCAAACCTCAAGTCTCCAAAAGCACATCAGTGCACAAAATGTGTGCTGAAAATAAAGAAATCTGTAAAGCTAAAACACCTTGGCTGTTAAAAAAACAGAGATAACTTTTAGATTACGATAAGTTACGTATGTATTTATTTTAAGTCATATTGAATTACTTACATCACTCTGAAATATATATAAATTTGATCTCTTATGATTATATTTGTATTGTTAATATTTAACATCTTAGATGCAGTACCTTGTCAACAAATAAGCAACTTCGCCTTGGGGATCAATAAAATATATTCTCTTCTGTTCCATTAAGAAGACACGTTGTCACTGAGGCAATTCTTTAAAGTTGGCTATTATTAAGATTCCATAAGTTTGCATTTATGCAGGCTGGGGAGTTTCATACATGTTGTATTTAACGTTGGCAGCAGTAGGTTCTCATAAATATGTGTTACTTAGCACAGACAATTACACATTGGGATTTGTTTCTTTGTGGCCCCATAAAGCAAAGCATACAAGAGCAAAGAGTGCAAAACCATTTTTTAAAAGAGCCTGAAAGCTGTGTTAAATATTTATCAGCCTCCTCTGACTCACCAGCATTAATTCTCAAACCTCAAAGAAGGTCCTCTGCTTCCCTAAACTGTACACTTTGACAGGTTTTAGAGGTGTGCTGTTGAGCAAATTTGTGTATTCTGTTTGTTGCCCAAGAAGCGTCCTCAGGGCTACATGCATGTTCATGAACGTTGATGCATGTGTTGGGAATCAGAAGTCTGGGAAACTAAAAATGTTGTTCTTCAGTAGGTTTAACTTATAACAAATTATTATAATTTTTTATGGCAATTGATCATAAATCTAATAATTTTGATAAAAAATGAAGTTGGGGCACCACTCTTAAAATAGAGAAAAATATGTAATATAGCCCAAAAAAAAAAAAATCTGTCTCATTATTTATAATACCTGCCTAATAAGGCCTAAGATTTAAAACAATAATAAATGAAGACATAAATTCACATGTTTAAGGAGTAAACACAGACAACTTATTTGAAATATATGAGTTTATAGACAAAATTAAATTAACTGCACCGTTGAAATATTTCATTCAGTCAACTTGGTAAGCTAGCAACACACAACTAAAACTACTGAGGAAAACATAAAGTGATGAAACCAACACTATTAATAGTAAAAAATAGGTTTACAAAAAGTCATAAAAATGATGCAGTGATGAGCTAAATTTACTTTTGCATCTGGTCAAATCCATGGAGGTATTGCTAGTAAAGGTACTGTTAGAGTGAGCATTTGATTATTTGCAATTCTTCTGCTTTTTTATTGACTGTCCACCCAAAAGCTACTTGTCTACTGCTCTTTTTCTGAATATGGCTCTAGAGTTTCTGCTGTTGGATGATTCGACTTATTTCCTTGTAAGCTGACCCAGTACTTCAGTGCTAATTGTGTTCTTCTTAATTCTAATGGCTTTTCTCCCATCTCCACTTTAACTGCTGCTGTTGGGTTGGTTTTGAATGCTTCTGTACATATTCTTAGTGCCTGACGCTGAATATTATAGTTTTTTAAATTGTGTTTTTGCTGCTGAACCACTGACAACACTTAAGTAGTCTATGTTTGATCTGATCAATCCTATAAATATTTCCAATGTGAAAATGTTAAATCAACCTGTGAAAATATTAAAAGTGCCTGGGGGCTTTGCCAAACTGTCCGAGTTGTCAGTTTGTGTGAGGAGTCTGATGGTTCGAGGAAAGAAACCGTCAAACCCGCTTTCACGGACAGAATATGAGGGCCTGAAAGGTTTGGTACCTCTTCCACATGACAAGAGGTGGAGGAGTTTATGTGAAAGGTGTGTGGGGTCATGCGCGAAGTTGATAGCTTTGCAGATGAAGCTATGGTGGAAATGTCTGTCTAAGAGGAGAAGAAAAAACTCAAAAGATATTCTCAGCTGTCTCAGTGCATGCAAGGTCTAACAACATGATACAGTACAATTTCCTCCACCAGATAGTGAGCAGCAGCACAGTGTGCTTTTGAAAGCCCCTCTGAAAAAAGAGTGAGGGGCGATCGGATTTAGCGTGGACTTCTGTCAATTCCTATTGACCTTGTAGATCTATTTTTCTCTAATTCTGAAAGGAGTCATCAAAAGTTTCAAATACAAGCCCTTAGTCTCTCTTTCATAGAAAGCAGTAATATGTTATAATACAATATATTACTTTGTATTATAATATAATACTATCAATAAGTGAAGTGGGATTAGAATTTGTGCAGAGTTGTGTAGGAAGGCATTGGCCAGGCTAACTAGTTGTGGTACTCTGGACAGCTTTTCAGATACTGCTGGTTATGCCAATAACATTAAGCATAGAGTTAGTGTGAAAAAAGGAGAATGTGTTAACTTCTTTCCAAACTACTGAAGTGTGTGCATTTGTATAACAAACTTTAGATATGGAAATTGCATCTGTGCAACTCTTGATGAGTTTTCTAGAAAAATAATCTGTCTTAATGCTAAAACAAATGAAGCTAATAGCAAAAATTCAACCTGGAAGACTCCATCCCCTCCGTTCGTCCATCGGCGTCATGCTCATCTCAGTCCTCAGCGCTGGACCTCACCTGGCGTGTCCAATCATCAATCAAGCTCAGCATAAAAGGATCCACACCCAAGTCGTCGGCCGCTTCCCAGCTGCGTTCAACCCACCACCTCCCCTTCTCCACCCACGTCCTTCGGCTCTCCAGGATGGCACCCTTTCCAGACCTCCACCACCAGTGTCGGGCCCCGGGGGAGAGCATCCCTAATCGGTTATCGGGATGTTCATCGAGTTCACATCAAATCTCAGCTCAGATCAGCTGCCGGAGCCCGAGCGCCAAAGAACTGTTATTCATTGCTGTCATTAAACCTTTTAATTGTTCCTTTTTCTTCGTCTGAGTCTTTCCAGATTGAAATAACAATCCTTGGTCGGAGTGGGCAGGCCTTTAAGTAGTGTAGCCTTACAGGCCTGCCCAAGTGTTTTAGTCTATGGGGGAAACTTGGAGCTAAAATTGACCACGTTCAAGGGTTTTATTTTTTCTCTCTGTCCTTGGCCCCAAACAAAACCCTCAATAGTTATCTGAAGGGAGAGAATACAGCATGTCAAAGAACTGAACTGTGATATTAACTGAATTGGTGGTGTTTTCTTTGTAGTCAGCGTCATAGTCAGTATGTCATCAACTTTTAAAGGATTTCTATTTCAATGTAATTGCTTCAGAGGATATCAAACATGGTGCAGAATTCAGGGTAATAACTGCAAGTGCAAAGTAGTTTAAATATGGCAAGGCACAGGTAACAAATCCTCTGTTGAGCCTGGTTTCAGCATTGAAGTAAACCAGAACTTTGTCAAGAGATGACAAAAGAACCAGTCTGAAAACATAAAGCTTTCATTTCCTCAGCATTTTTGACATAGCGGTGAAGATGGTCAACATGTCTGTCCTCTGTGAGGTAGGAGGTTCCATGTTGTTTTGGGGACGCAATATAGGAACCCATCCTAACAAAGAGGTCCTCTTCATCTATTGCACTATGAAAAGTCTACTCAACAGGTAGCTGAGAAACGATGTAATCAAACATTAACATCAACTGAGTCCATTGCATGGATGCAAGCTAAAATGAAAGCCCTTGATAGCCTCTCCGGAATGTAGCAGGTTGCCTTGATTTCCTGAGTTATTAGTAAAAGTGGACTGGGACAATTGTCTGCTTTATTTTGTGCTGGGCAAAAGATAAAACATAATGAAAAACACCTTAATTATGAACACACAAGCAAAAATAAAATGTTTTGAATAGGCTGAACATTTGTTTGTTAATGTTATTTTTCTTTTCATTCCCAAGTCACAATTACCCAGACCATTTTCAGAACTGCTAACATCTGATGGAATTCTAAACCTCCTGTTTCATCTAGTGTTTGTTCTTTTAAACATGTGCAACCTGCTACATCTGCAGAAAACTGACCAGTGCACGTTGTTGGTGTGCGTCATACCTGGGCAGTTTTGTATGCCTCCCCATGACTCATCTGCATTTGTGAGGTGACTAGGCTATTATATGAAAACAATAGGAGCAGCGAATTACGCGTAGGTGGTCTGGTAAGGTCAGTACCCTGAACGATGAAGTATTTTAGCTTACAATATACAACAAAACTGTTCAAATTTTGGATTTCTCCATTACCATAACTTAGATATTTGCCTAAGTGACTTTTTAAAATTGATATAAAAAAAACAAAAAAAACATTTAATTTGTTCATAGGGTTCTATTTTATAAATTTCTTTATGCGACATCTCACTTCTATAAGTTTCTAACTAGGTCATGAACAAGTGTTCCTTGTCTTACCTGTTCAAGTACTTCATTTTTGTGATCATCATCTAATCTGACCAGGTTTTCTCAAGGATTCCATATAACTGCATCTGCTTCATCTAAGTCTAGAGAAGATTCAACAGCTTCAGAGGAGATGTGTGGATTCAAAGGGAACTTATCACTAACTTCAGAACAGTGGTCAGGGTAATCATTACAAGGGTGCAGTTGATTCCAAGTGTTCTCGTTATCATCACTTGAATCAATGTCCTTTTGGATGAAACATTCTTTAATAGGGGTTGGGCAGAATGCATGGCATTTGATTGTTCCAGACTTATGTGGTCTTTGGCTCACATACTGCTTTCCTAGTTACATTTAGGGTTTAGGAAAAGAAAAAAAACAAATGGGAGTCAGTTATTGGTTTCAAGTGGCAGCCATTTATGTTTTAACTACCCACAATAAAACTAAGGGATATTCCAATACAAAATATAAAAAGTTAATACCACAATGATATCACTTTATTAAAGTAGAGCATTTTACCAGAAGCATGGAGTGTTGTTTTCCTCGTCTCCAAATATGTATTGAAACAAACCTGTTCAGTAATGTCACTGTCAGATGACTCCCCAAAGTCAGCTAGATCTGGTATTAAGTCATCCGACTGACGTGATTCATCGTGAACGTGTTTTTTCAGTTATGCTGACAAAAATATCCTCAGAAATGATTTTTTCCCTGCATTCATCCACTTCAGATGACAACAGAACTGTTGAAAGTGTTTCTTCCCTTGTGCAAAAACAGTAGATTCAATTTGTTTTCTTTATAAAGATGGCAGACAGTTTGATGTAAAGGAATCTGGTTTCTTTGAAAGTCACAGACCTCAAAGAAAATCTTCAATCCCCTCTTTCCATTTGAAAAAAAAGAAAAAAAAAAGAAAAAAAGTAAGAACATTTCCAAAGCTTCAGAAACAGCTGTAGTTTTATCTCTTGTTTTGTGTCTTGTTCCTCCACCATTTGTGGTTCTCACTTGACGGTATTAATTGATGTTTAAGTGACGTCATCCAATTAAAATTTTTCTGGAGGTCTTTGCTGCCGCTATCCTTCTGCCTGGTTTGTGGAACAAACCCGATGTACCACAAAGTCTTTGATCAAATATTTTTAGCTCCAGTTTTATCTTGCAAGGTCTGCATTCTCCATGTACTTTACAGAAAGAACACACAATTGTCACTATATGAAGTTAGATATTTTGCCAGTTGTTTAACAATCATGTCAGACAGCACAGGTTTGTCCAATTGCAGACATAAACAACACATATTTTACCTGGCACTTGCAAATCCATTCAGTCAGTTATTCAATCACCCAAGCAGCAAGAGAAATTATGGCTAAAGCAAAAAAAGAGAAAATCAATAGTGTCTAAAATATGATTTTAAAAAAAAATTAACATGATAAAATACATCATGCGCAGCTGGAAGAACATTTGAATAAAAGAAGAGCAAGTGTAGTAAAGAATAGAAAGATTAAAACAGCATAAATTATATGCAGCTATTGCAGCCGATCAACCTGCAAGTCAGCGCTTTTAACCGTGTGAGCATGTTGAATCGCAACCAAAAATCTTATGGTTGTAGAATTTAATCAAAATTATTTTCCACTCACTGGGCTATATCATAGTGAAATTTGAGTGTCACCAAAAACTCATCAAAAATTAAAGAGCACTGTGGATTGATCAAACATGGAATAATTCAACCCACAGCTTGGAAAACAAAGCACAACAAGGTAATTGTAGACATGGGAAATGATGAGAGTTGAAATAAAAAAATAATAAGGTTTGTTGATCAGACAAGTTATGTTAATCAAATTATAATAATATTTCTGTACCGGAAAATAACTCCTCATTCTTAGCTGCTGTTTAAAGATAGAAAATGTTTTAAACATTTTGAAATTTGTACTGATTTAATCTATATTTTATAGAAGACAGCTTTAAGTTAACAGATGAAACACGGGCTTTTAAAATAAAAAAAATGTTTAATGGGTATGCATAGTAGAAAAATCTAAAAATAAAATGGTGCTACAGAAGAAAGCAGCAGAAAGGACAAGCCAACCAGCTAAAGGGTGATGAGGTGTCCTCTCTGCAGCTCCCGCTGAGCAGACAGCGTGTGGCAAGACAAACAGGCAAGGCTGTCAACTCCAATCTTCTCTAAAATCACTGAACTTCAAAAAGCTGAAGTGAGAACATGATTTTATATTTCTTCACTTTAAGTATATATCAGCAGCTTTTTTGTCACACAAGGGATTTTTTTCTTTTTTAATGCTTGCAACTTTTATTGCCCTTGACCATGTCTTGCTGCATGAATAATATCCCATTAAATCTGCAGTGACAGTTGAACTAAATCATGGCCAGAGATTTTAGAAAGCCATTGACAAGAAGAAAGCCAAGTCCTTACAATTTTCTGGGGCCAGACAAGAGCACATGGAGTGTGAAGTACTTAAGAAAGCTAAACACGGTCGACTTTTACCTTTTACAGAAATTCAGATTAGTCTGTTTGAGAGCCTTTCACACTTTCTCTGCACGTCTTTCATAGCAGAACATCTACAAAACATTTTAAATCAGAAATTTAAAGGTCATTTTAACAAAGTTACCTTATACCAGTGGTTCTCAATTATTTTCAGTCAGGCTGCCTTTGGGGAACATAATTTTTTTCATAAACCCCCTGAATATCATCAAAATTTTAGTTATTAAATAATTACATATTTGGTAATATTTAATTAGTACTGATATTTAATCATTAATTATTTTTTTTATCAATCATTGGACTTTGTGACTTGGTGGGCAACTTTGTATGTGGCTATCATGCTTTTTTATTTACTGGTGATCAAAAAATGACCAGACTGTTGGCAATACTAATTGAGTTATTGTTGAAAAAAATCCAGGTGCTTATTGATATAGCTTCCCAAGGTGCCATTTAGCTTGTTTGGTTTTATGCTGTCTGCTACCACAGATTTTAGGCAGAAAACACAAATGGCTCATTTTTCATTTCTGACCATACTCACACGAAACACAAGTAAGCTTCATCGCATTTGTTGGTCTTCAGTTCATCTTTTCATTGCAACAAACCTCTCCATTTCTCTTCTTCTGCCAGGTCTGTAGTCAGGCTACTTCTTCTACAGGGTTGAACAGGCAACCTCTTGATTAGTTTGAGCACTGCTGCCACCTAGTGACTGTAGGCCAGCTTATCGTCCAAGCATGAATAAAAACACTAATACCAAAAGGTCCTCTCCACTCCCTTCGGATATGGGTGTGTCTTACAGGAGCACTCGCTGTATGCTCATGAACAGGACACAGCAGGGCTGCAGACACTACATATCGTTGTCGCCATACAGCCCATAGCGTCTGAAAAGTCGCTAATTATAGTGACAAAGTTTATAAGTTAGCAACAGTGCTCCTTTCGTCCTG
Source organism: Poecilia latipinna (assembly GCF_001443285.1). NCBI lineage: Eukaryota > Metazoa > Chordata > Actinopteri > Cyprinodontiformes > Poeciliidae > Poecilia > Poecilia latipinna. Next base: position 196,591 of record NW_015113469.1, on the reverse strand, counting down.
ACCACTCATCCCCACACTTGGCCATGTCTTTCAGTGTTTCTTGGCTCTGTCCATTTTGCGGAATTTTTTCGAAATTTGTCAGGAACGGAGTTATGCTTTCACATGGCAGTTAGTTAAACATTAAACTTTCATCTAATAAAAGTCTGAAAAACATAAGCATTTCTGAGACTTTGGAACATGACTTGCCTGGAATAGGAGATTATTATTACTAAATTTCAGCAAAGTCATTTCAAGGGCAGCATTAGTATTAACGTGATAGTAGGTGAAAGTTCAAATGTAATGCATGCTGTGATGGCTTACTTTGCACACACACACAACACACAATTTACAGTTTAGTATGCTAAATTGCAAATAAATAAATAAATAAATAACATAAACAGGAAGGAAGGGTAAATCGTACTTTCACATAATAAACAAACGTAATAAACAGTTTCCAGAGCTTAATATTTTTGATAGGTGCATGTTCTGTGGACTGTGGTTTAGCTCTCTCACATTATGAACCATATCCTTGGAGCAAAAACATGTTTTTGTTTTGCCCTGATTCCATTCGTTAACGCCGAAATTGTTGTGTCTGGTCAGCATTTTTAGATTCAGGCTTAATTAAACAACACCTCTGTTTTCAAAAACTGTCCCCAATCTTGAGGTCAGAATCCAGATAAACAGTCTTGCTTACCACCCTGGACCAGAGACTGGAGAAATATAGCTGCATAAATTCATTTAGTCTGTCATCTTGTTTATGCAAGTTGTATTAGTGTGTGCATGTGTGTGTCTTTAGTGAGATGAAAAGCAATAGGGACAGCTGGAGATGTTTGTTGAGACTGTGCTCCCACTCGATCACAGCAGGAGGTCTGAAAATTTAGCCTCACAGCAAGAAAACTTACAAATACGATCAGCATGCACAAGTTTATATATGTAGAATGTTATATTGCTGAACTTATTTATGCGGCATGAGCATATGTCTAAATTTATGATATGCTATGAATATGATGGTTATACAACAAATTAAGCTTCAGCTATGTTTATCGTTTAAATATCTTAAAACCTACATAAGTGTGACTTTTTACCATCATTAAGATACCTTTTTAACTAAAATTAATTTTCTTTTTTTTTCTTTTACATTTTTATGTAATACAATTCAATTTCACCGGTGAACGTACTGATTAATAAAACCAGTGACAAAATGGTCAAAATGAGAAAATGGGCAGGGATAGAAGTAAGCACATGGAACAAGGAGTTTGAATGATCTAGACAGATTGTGTTAAGAACAATGATTCCTCACTCAGTATTCTCTAACCTTGTGAAATATCAGAGCAGAAGAACAAGGACCGTCGTATTGTGCATTATCAGTAAGGGTGTCAATACGTGTGATACTGGTGGTTTTGTATTGACTTCTCAATTTCTGATGTTCTAAACAGTAATATTATTTTTTTTCAGTATTTTGGAGTGAAGTGATTTTATCTTTAAAGGTGCATTTGGTAATGGTCACTATGTTATGACAGTATAATATGAGGCAGAAATTTTTTTTATCTCCTCTGCCTTTCCCCTGTGGCCCTACTGTAATCTGCAGTTAAGCTGATCACACAAACTACTTCTCCGTCCAACTGTCCATTATTGTGATGATGTGCTGAAGGGGGAGTGTCAGAAACATTAGGCACTTCTTAACGTTCCCGCAGTCTTAGTGCGTCGCTCATGAGCAGCGCAGCAAATGTCACGGTCGCACAGTGGGGAATTGGGATCCCCACTGTGCCATCGGTTACCAAAACCAAACATAAAAAAACGTGTAAAAGTGTACATGGAGTCAAAGTTGGGTCCACATGCCCCTTTCTCTTAAGACCATGGGAATGTTAAAGAGACAGATGCCAATTTTAAGGTGTCAAATTGTGAAGCCAAATTACCGTTAAGCTGTGTTTAATATAGACAGGATGTCATATCAAGTGATAAAAACTGAAGGCAACAAAGTTACTTGGTCCAAAGTCAGCCTGGATGTTACGTAACCCTCCAAACCTTAATCTAAAGAGAAAATAAATGACACAGAGCCTAGACATATGAGTAGCCATATAAAGCTACTTGAAACACTTCCAACCTCTTGTTGAAAGACATATTGCTTTTTTTTCTAAACACTATCACAAGACAACGTATGTGAGAGAAGCAAACTAAACTTAGCTGAACCCTAATTTAATCTAATTCAATCCCTTTCCAAAAATGAACATTCAAGTAAGAAATGAAAATTTCTAATTTTTTTTTTTTTATTGAAACAAAATCATGATCTTGAAATATTTGTTAAGTCATGATGAGTTATAGATATACTGTAGAGGATTGAATCTGTATTCCATATTTAGCTGTAAAACTGGTTAAAAAAAATGCACCCATCATGTGGAAAGTCTTTCGATTTGAGTAAATGAACAATAATTTAGCTTGTAATTGGGGTTAGACAAAGGTTTTGACAGAAATGGTCTTGTCACAGCCCTAATATCTTCATGTCATGGCTGATTATTAAATGGTGGTGGTAATTTAGATCCGGGCACATTTTCAGCAGATTGTTTTTCACTGCTTTGATACAGATCAAGGGATTTTGGCCTCCTTTTTATGTCTATAAATAAGGTTTTATGCTGTGCACATATTTTATTGCAATAAATCTCATATGCAGGTGTGCATATTTTTTATATATATATATATTTTTTTTTTTTTACAATTATTTACCTTTATCTTAGTGTAGAATCTAAAGTTTTCCAACACCTTTCACTTTGTCACATTTTGTTATGCTACAACCATTAACTTCTATCTAATTTCTTAGGATTTAACATATCAATACATGTCAAACAAAACTCACAGTAGATCACAGTTGATGTATGTTATTCTGGTTTCTTCAGTTTTTGACGTAAACAACCGCATTTCTTGAATTTATTTGATTTCAATCTATTATGTGTTTCAAGACTGCAACTACAGATGGCAATTAGCATTTTGGCAAATCTGATGTATTTACAGCAACATTGTATGTTCATTAATATGCATTGTCACATTCAAATCAAATCACTTAATCAGTCAAAGTGGTCAGGCCTAGTTAAGAAAGCAAGCAATAAAGCTTTTTGATGCCATGCTCAGGGTTATTCTTTTATTGTCATATGTTTGGATGGGAAATGTCTAATTTTAGATGATGACACTTGACCTCAAATTCTGTTACAATATGAGAAATTTGGAGAAAAACAAAGCCAGCATGCATACAAAACTCCCAGACTAAAATTTATTATCATTTTCACCATTTTTCAATATGTATCATTTTCATTTTCAGTTTTCCTTAGCAGAGACAACTATACTGATGAGGGAAACATGGCTGGAGCTCCTTTAAATGCACCCAAAATGTGAAGCGACTGAGTTTGCAAAGAGAAATAGACCAAAATTTCAGTCTCACAATTATGTGCTACTTTGTGTTATTAAATCCTACATAAATACATTGAGGATTGTAGATATAATGTGACACAATGTGGCAAAGTTCCAAGCATATTAGCACTGTTTATTTCTTCTGTTGATTTATTTATGGTGCATAGAGTTAATAACCTGGTGGCCATATGGTAGCTTATGTCTTACAGTGTAACTGGACAGCATGTGTCTCTGGGAGATTCAGTGACTCTGCAAGAACATGTGAACATATCTGTTATTTCAACCTTGTTAAGAGACAACAACTGGCACCTAAAGTCCACATAGTCCTGTGACAACACAGCAAAGAAATGTGTGGGTGGTTGTGTGTGTTGCTGTGTTTGTGTGTTTTAGTCAAGCGTTGTCAGCAGAAGCCTACACTACCTGCCATTGGGGAGCTGATGCTATGCTTTTCTTCAGCTCTACTTCAACACGGTCCCTCATGAATATGAAATTTATGCATTCCTAACTTTTAAAGAAAGTTCCCCATCGTCAAGCAAGTCTGTGTGGGGGGTTTTAAGTGACATGAGGAATTTAAAAATAATAGAGAGCGAGCAGAATATTCACACTTTCAAGCTCATTTAAACCTAATCCTCTGATTTTTACATCTTTTGCCTTCTGTGTATTATTTTTTTTACTGGGTTTCTTTCTTAATAGCTTTGATGGACACTAACAACATCTAGAGAAATCGTGCTAAACTATTGCCTGAACATTGTTTTCTTCCAGATGTAATGAGACCAAGAGACTTTTTAACTTTGAAATGTTTGTAATTTATGGCAAAATTACAAAACATGGTTTAAGTATCTTAGCAGCACTTTAAAACCCTCTTTATGGCATGCAAAATGTAGATGGGAACTGAGCAACTGGCCCCTGTCAAGGCAGGTTCTCTCTGGAGCCTTCAGCACGAATTTTAACATTAGTATTTCAATATATATAGATATATGCTTTTTTTTTTTTTTTTTTTGTTCTTCTGCATAAATGTATTGCAAATCCACAGGCTAAAATATTCCCATCATCCCAGATGTGTCTGAATAGAATATCTGTGCAACAGAATGCCAAGCAGAAAGCCAGTTGCTGCTAAGTGGCAGAACAGAGTTGGGCCACTTTCTTCCACTTGCATACACGCCGCCACAGTAAGGGATGGTGCTGAATTAATGCAGAAGCCGTTACTCCCGAGCCCTATGATCACTCTTCTTTCACCTCTACCCCCATAGCACTGTCATATTAAATTCAGTTTTCACCTATTTCCTGAATCTGTTATGAGTTTAACTCTATTCATCTTCAACACACCCTGTGGTTGAAGGAAGAAGCTGCCGGTGCAAACTCTGGTTACTGCTCTGAGAGAATGGATCTTCCAGCTTCAAGGTAGACCCCCCATCTAAGCCAAACAAATCCTGAAATTTTAATCATTTCGGGTTCATGATGTGAGCGGTTGCACAACTATGTGAACGTGTGAGCGCATGCGAGCTTCATACCTGGGTGTTTCTGGTTATTATCTTGTGTGCATGCGGCTATGTTTGGGTGATTTATTCTCTCATCTGTTTTCTGGTGTTTCAAACCATCTGTGGCCACGGCAGCACAGCAGATATTGGCAGTAAAAAGAGAAGAAAGGCTCTGATGTGCACATGTTACTACAGAAGTTTTTTGGGGGGTTATCTTTTTACTGTGCAGATGGCAAGAGAAAACACATCACACCTCATTAAGTCGCCATCTAAGTACCATTTGATTAAAACAACAAGGTTTTCCAACTTTTTTTTTCCTGTTATTTAAACAGTATTGTGACAGCAGGAATCTCAAGAACTATTTTTAATACTAATTGCACAATTTGTATGCTTCAAACAGCTTTGCTAATAGCTGGAATGCACACTGTGCAATACAATCTTACTTTTTTTTTTTTTTTACTGTCTCCACTACTGATGATTTATACTTTGTGTAGAGGCTTGGATATATTTATTTTCAACATGACCAATAAAAATAAACTTTGACTTGGCTTTACTATTAAGGTTCCATTTAATTCTGGTCTCTACTTTTTGTAAAAGTTTGTTGAAACCTAGCTTCTCTGATTATGATTCCTTTTTGAGATCTATAATGTATGATTAAATATGACCTGACTGGTAATATTTTTAGCCAGTAGGGTTATAATTTATAACTAACTCAGGAATGTTGCATCAGCAATTAGCATGGTTCACGAAGCAGTCTGAGAATGCAGATGCCAACACATTTTTTATTCATTTTCCGCTGCCAAATCACATAGCATATATAAAGCTTAAAAAAAAAAGACAATTTTACATGATGCATCCCCCTTTTAACATGTCATAGAGAACAGTTTCCTCATCCTCTGTCTGACACAGTGACAGTAAACACAACCAGTAATCGTACAGTTTGCCCAAAAGATCAGGACATGTGAAAGAAAGAAAATAGTTTCCTTCAAAATGCTTTCTACATCTCTGTGTTTTCTTCTCTCAAAATCATCATCCATAAGGAAGATGAGTCTTCCTTATGGATGCACAACTTGGTAACTATTACTACGGTCCGTTCATTGACTGGAAAACTCTCAATAGCCATTTCTTTGTATCTCCTGAAGCTGATTGTGCTCTATTAATTTGAAATTTGTGTTTTTTGTTGTTTGTTTGTTGTTCCCTTCATTTTCTCTGCTTCTTCACAGCATTTGACTTGATTTCACCAAAAGAAATGAGGGACTTAAACTGTGGTTTAAGCCAATTCTCCTTGCGTGTTGCTTAACAGTGGTAAAACACACCATGTTTGTGCATTACACAAACACTTTGCATCTGTTTAAATCAAATTTGTTCAAAACTTGGTTGATCTGCAATAAATCTGTCTGATCTAAATGATGGCAAATGGCCTGTACTTGTCTAGCGCCTTCTCAAGTTCAGAGGACTATTCAGTCATTCACAAATTCACACATAATTCAAGTTTTAATTTATAACACTGAGCTTCTTTTAAGATGGATGATGTCACATATGTGATTCTAGTGAACCAACAACCAACTTAAGTAACTATAACTATTTTGAGGCAAAGTATCCTTATTGAAAGATTTAACCTGTCTCCACTTGGTTAAAACTTATACAATGTGAAGAAAAGGATAAAAAAAAAAGATTGTTCATAGACTGAAGGAAGTTGTGGGTGGATGGGAATTTGATTCTGTGTTGTTACATATTCAAAAGGAAACATGAAGCAAAGCAGAAAAATTGGATTCTAATTGGTATTTACCAGGATTGATGGTGTGTGAGATGAACTCAGTGTTGTGATGACAAGAAGTGATGTAAAGAAGCGAGTTAGGGAGAGATTTTTCTTTTCATTAAATGTATTATCATGTTCCTAAAAAGAAAGGAACAAGTCTGGAGGAATCAGGGGAAATCAGGCAGTCAAACACATAAGAGGTTGTCGGTTAGGCTGAGTAACTGAAAACATAAGTAAGCTCTTAGGAATAAACAGAAAATAGTGTTTAGATTCAGAAAGGTGAAGCCTAACAGCAAGGGAGAGAATAAAAAGAAGGATGTCAGAGCTGATGTTGGCTTCTCTTTTTTCCCTGCCCCTCCTCCTCAACCCTGGGCCCATTAAATTCACTTTAACGTCAACTACATCTGTAATGTGGCATCTCAGCACCCTTTCCACCTTCCCCTATGACACTGGGATAATCTCTGCTAAGCTTTCAGGAAAGAGGGATTTTATCCCTCCGCTGACAGATAGACCCCGAAAAGGTGAGAGAGGAGAGAACTGGCTGGTGAAGGATAACACCATGAATAATGAAAAGCTGTCAAAAAAAACAAAAAAAACTGTCTTCTCATTCTTCTGCTCCTTAGCTTCCCTAACTAGTTCATTATTAAACTGTAGTTTGGCCTATAAGGATTTTTTAGGGCACCTTTATATATATATATATATATATATAAAATATTCATTTATTTTAAATTTTAGCTTGTGTAATATTTGGTTCCATTGACATATAAGAGTGTACCAACATCCAGCTCACAAGACAAAACGATTCACTACACAACAGGATGGGGCAAGACTTCTGCAATACTTTTGGGGCAACTAAAATAGGTTTTGATATAAATAGGCAAACTTATTCGCTTTGTCGCACAGCTTCTCTTACCCCCTCTCCGCTCATCCCCACACTTGGCCGTGTCTCTTTGCTGAAATTTTTCAAACTTTGCTAGGGGCGGAGTTTTGCTTTCATCTGAAGCGTCCAGTGCTTAAGTACTCTACATTATGAAGTAAAGTTATTAAATCCAATACAGATCTATTAAGGATCTGTATAGCAGTCCTTCAGATGGGTGCAAATAAGAGGTGTCAAAACAGATGTCAACCTCAGCACCATTAGCATCTAACATTTAAGGTGTATTTCAACAGTATACAATTTCTGTTTTACTTACTGACCAAAATAACTTCCATACAAATTATATAAAAGTGTTTTTTCTAACTAAAAATAACATGTCCAGATTTTTAGCCTGTCCTAAAATCCTAAACACCGAGACTTTAAAAATCTCAACACTCATACATAAAAGCCAAAAAAATAATGGACACTACCTGCTCTGAATCGCTTTCACTATGCGGTCATCATATTTGATTTTACTTGTTGCCAATACCTGCATCAGAGCTCAGAGCAAAGTGTTTTCGTTTTTCTCTCCTCCGTAACTCGAAACCTCAGTCTGTGCTGTCTGTGTAGGACAGTCTTATCAATTTGAGCACAAATATTATACCTGTCTGTTGGGTTAGTGTCAGATCACTGCTCCAACTGTTTGGTGTTCAGTAGCTCAATAAACAGGTGACTGTTTCAAACTGTGAGCAAAAATTGTGGGGAACTCCGCTGAGACACCTTTAGCGTGGACAAGACAGACCCGATAGAACAAGAGCCCCAACGTCGACTGACACGAGCGACTGGACGACACCAACAGCAGCAGCGGTTGTCCGTATGACAGGTGAGAGCGTAAAAAAAAAAAAAGTCAAGTTAAAAGATGGTGTGAAAGAAGTAAGAGGAAGGAAGAACACACATTTTGCACACCCACTATCTCTGGCTCTAAGGGAATAGTTGTCAGATAAAGATCACAAAAGAACCTGAAAGATTTATACATAAAAAAAGGACTCTCAGAAATGTGCTTCAACCTGCATTTCTCCATCAGGTGTGGGAAAATATGTTCATTAAAAATGGGGGGGGGGGGAAAGTTACATTATTAAAGAAACAAATATTTGAGTAATACCGAATAAATTCTGCAAATGTTTGAATACAAAACATTTAAAATAATTAGCCATGAGATGAAAAAACTCAGTTCACTGTATCTATCTGGGTGTTGGGCACCAGCAAGTCTAGTTTGGCTAAGAATAACATAAATAATTACTTAGGACAATTACTACTAAAATTAGTCATTTAGATCAATATTACCACATTTATGAGAAAAATAATAGCCAAATAGTTCAGCCTCAGTTACTGTCTATAAATGCCTCTCTGATAAGGCTTAGATTGTAAAATATAATAGGTGAAGATATAAGTCCAGCATTGGCATTCTTCAAACAGCAAGTCAATAAACAAAGACAACTTCTATTCAATATACAAAAGTATATTGACAAAGAGAATTCATCAGTTTAATACTTTAATCAACAAACTCACAAAGCTATAAACACTCAAGTACTGAGAAAGGATAAAAGATTGATAAAATTACTAAACTACTAAAAGTTAAAACAGTATAAATATAAGAGGAAAAATAGATCCATTAACCCTATATAGTCGCTGCCCGCTGTGCGGCGTACAAGCATGTGACGCATTTATAAGGCTTCGTAATAACATGGACGCATATCGAGTTTCATTTGAACTCTGTTGGACAGCACGGACTTCAAACTTTTTAAAAGTGGTGTTTTTATATTGGTTTTGTGGTTATTTACTTCAAAATAAAGCCAGAAATAAGATTGATAATTTCCGCCTTATTTTGTGGGGTCTAAATGTACCACATTTCGAAACAACCAATGAAAATGTGTTGACGGTCTGTTGCTAGGTAGAACGGAGACACGCAGAGAGAGACGGGGGCGGGGAGGAGGACTTGGATATGGCAAGAGACTAGGGTGCAGCCATGCTGTGGATTTTACTAGGTTTTTTAGACTGTAAGTGTGTTGTTAGAGTTCGTGGTGTGTGCAGTGTTAGTAGTTTTGCTAGCTATCGCTACATGGCTTCATAGCGAGCGCTGACGCACTGAGAAGAGAGACTGCGCGCCGGGATGGCCATTTAGACCTTGTCTTCAAAGGGTTAAAATGCTGCCATGATATCAGAATTCAGCATTAATTGTTTTAATTGAGAAACCATGTTTATTTAATGAGGAATTTGGAAATGAGGTCAAGTTAGTTCCGACTAATTCTGATTGGTTTGCACCAGAAAATGCTTTATACTTCTAACTCAACAACACTAGAAATATGTAATGAAAAAAAAAGCATGAAATAATCCATAGAACAATCTGTATGACGACAGATGATAAATGGTGATCCACTGCCTGCCCTACAGAGTAGAGCATTATGAGATTTTGTGAAACAAAATTTTGTTATACCCATGTAGACAAAATGATCCCTCTTTGTGTGATGCAGGTGTCTCGTGTCTGCACAACAAGCTGACAATGTAGAATCAGTTGTCTGATAATAGTATTGATAAACTGAGCAGCTTGTGCTGCATATGCTTGGCTGTTTGGATTCTTTTTCTGGTCCTGTGACGTCAATCCACCTTCAGTTCTCAATTCCCCCCTGCTTTCTTACAGACATGACATTGAACCGGATATGTGGACAAAACTGACCTAAACACCCGTTACTCAAATGTCACATTTATGCTGGAAGAACTTAATTCACAAGCTCATATATTTCTGAGAAAGGTGTGTGCTTATTGGCCAAAAAAAGTTGGTACCAAAATAACTCATGGCTGCAAAAGATTGAAAAGCAACTTTATTAGAATTCACAACAACCAGAGAATGTGAGATAGAAATTCCTACGACCTCATTTAGAAGCAGGGTTTTCCATTAGTCAAGTACTGTTGACGCTTGCTTAACCAAGGGGAAAATGGGTTTTTAAAACTGCCACTCGTGAATATGTTCACTGTGTGTGTGTGTCTGTGTGTGTTCAGAGTGAGTGTGTGCTGTTATGTTTATACTTTTATGTATGTGTATACATTTATGTGTGTGGGCTTACGAAAAAAAAAGGTACATGCTGCACAACAGCTCAAAGAGCACAGGGGCTCCCTCCTATAGAGTTGGTCTTTATACCATGCAGAATGATTTAGCAAATAATAAGGAATGAGTTTTCACTTTGTGGTTCTCTTGGTTTAAACATAATTTGCACGCTATAAAAATAAAAACATGGTGTTTATAATTTACAAACATGTGAAATTCGCATTGAATCATATTGTTCAGCATTCATAGCAATGATAAATTTTACCACGAAGAGTCAGTGAAGTTTAGTCTCTGTGTTAGCTTAAGAAAAAAACAGCCTCTTGTTCAACGATTGGCTTCATACACAGGGTCTGTTGAGAAACAATTGCTTGCTGGACCCTGTTGGAGTTTTAATTTTTACCCAAAGTTTACCCTAACGTTTTCCCGTGACGTATGTATTGAACCAATTCAGCGCTATGAAGCTTTGAGAAATCGCGTGGACAGCAAACATTCATCATACACTGCAAAAAGAGAAGTTAATTTTACTTAAGTTTTATTTCCAAATTTTACACTACAGAGAACAAACTCTCACTTGAAAGTGGAGTCCAAAATTTTCTCACATTAAAGAACACAGGAGTGTGGTATGAATAAAAATGACAGTGACATTGCGATATGAACATTTATGACTAGAAAGCAGAATTTACCATTTTAACACATGCAGGTGAACTCTAAACATCGACCAAAGTGAGCGCACACCGTTTTGATCTGTACATTTCCTCCTACTGTGTCAGACAATGCAAATCTTCTGAGCAACAGTTGAATTTATGTACACACAGCTTGAACCCAGCTTCCAGCAGTGAGATTCTGCAGCTGTACTTTCTGATGAAAACAACCTTTATTGTGATGTTGAAAAGCATGAGAAAAATTAAAAAGCAGATTAGGCAATCATTTAAACTCTTTCATTAGTGTGATAACATTAAAAATTATAATCAGGTAGTTGGGAATTTTGACATTTTTGTTCTACCAAAAATAATTAAATTGCCACAGTGCATTTTATGAGAGCATTTGGTTATAATCAGCAATTACTTTAAAATACCTGGTAATTTAATGGAATGAAATATCTGCTAATAAATTAACCAATATGCTTTTGTTTTGTTTTTGTTTGTTTTTTTTTTGTTTTTTTTTCTTAAAGTTCCTTCTTTAATAATTTAAAGGGATGTTGGCCTTTGCGTGTAGCAATTACACAATAAAAAGGGCAGAAATGCAACAAAGTAGTTGAGCACCATCAAGAAGCAATAGCTTCTGTTTATGAGGTCACACTGCTCACCTTAAAATGTTCTATACTAGCCTCAATCTGATGAAGCAATATCTCATTGTTGGCGAAACAACACCACAAATTTCACTTTATGCTACTGTAAATAGAATTTTTTTCGACCATGAATCTTTTACATGATTGTTTTTTTTTAAGTTTGTGTTTTTAGAAAAGGAGACAATGACAAACAGGATGAGAAGGTGCAGTGCAAAACTACATAATCTGATCAAGTATTTTTGTCCAGTTTCTAGTGCAAATTTCTACCTGAACAAACAAAAACAAAAATAACTTATAAGCAAAACATCATTTGTAAGTGTCTTGTTAAAGGTGAAATAGTCTGTGGTCATTGAATCAAAGAACACGATTGTGTGTGAAAGCACCCAAAATTAGGAATCAGCTATGGAAATATGGTGAGGAGATTGATCATCAGCTAATGCTAATCACACCCATTAACCAAGCATATAGTGCCATTTTATAGCAGAATCAAGTTTCACATAATGTAAGGTGCTTTATGCTTTCTTGTTGGAATCCCCAAGATGAAGGTAAGAGCTGGAGGAGTGCTGTTTGAACTCAATGATGTCTGGGTTTTACACTTGAACTTATGTTTGCAACTTCATCCCAGATAAGTGGAAGACAACTGATGGATCAATATAATGGCAAAGTATCATATTTTTAGATTGTAGTCATCGCTAATAATGTGTATCAAGAGGCTTTTTCAATTGGAGCTACAATGTGAGGTTCAATCTTCAGTTTTACTTCAAGCAGTTTGCTAAAAGTAAAACACTTGGCTCTTGGCATTTCACGCTGCAGTGCAACTGTTAAGGAAAATTCACTGTAACTCTATCATTAAATTTATTTTGCCTTTGACTTTTAGCTCCTCAAACTGCAAAACCAAGAACTTATTGCTTTAAGAATGACAGTTATGTGCGAGATAACATGATAAAAGTTTATTTACATGTGTGTCCTGGAAGCAGTCTGTCCCTTTACAGTGTTGGCACTCATAACCTTGTGGTTAGAACATCTTGTATTGACAGGAGTGTGTCACTAAAGTAAACTGTAACCCATGAGCCTACTAGGATGTTCTGGAAAAGCAGCTGGTGGCATTTTGTTGTGACTGGATAATGAGTGATTTTGGTTCCCTTCTCACCAGACACATGTAAAAGCATAAAAGATTGTGCCAGATTGTGTTCAGAGTGACACTCCAAGAGATTGCTTTGTACTCTGTATGACAATGTGCTTCTGACCAGAGTAGACCAAAGAAAGACACTTCTGATTGAAAGTCTGACTTCTTCACACTTTGACAAGAACAATTTTTAAAATACCTCAACAAAAGTTAAAAAAAGATCCCACCCAAGTCTTCAGATGTGCTCAGTGATGCTGTATTCTTATTTTGCGGTAAATACTTTCCAAAACATAAATATAAATTTACGGACCCCCCCCCCCCCTTCCCCCCCCCCAAAAAAACAAACAAACAAAAAAAAAAAACATTATTGATGTTGAAGCAATGAGAAAGTTTTGGAAAGAAGAAGATATCAGTTTTGTATCTAAAATAAGTTTCAGTAAATGTGACAATTAGTAATTTAAAGAAATCATCCACTATTTCCATGGAAAACAATATTTTTACCATTATCAAAGCAAGTACCTACAAAGACACTTGGCCCCTAAAAACAAAAGCATAAACTCCAGTTATTTGAACGTGTATAACATGTTATGAAGTGAAGTTTTCCATACTAAGCTGACCAACCAAGCAACACAAGCTCAGAGGTCATTCAGAGTGTTATATTTTGGAAAATAATTATTAGACTTTTTTAATGATAATGGTACAACTAGAGAGGTAACCAAATAACCTTGTTTTATAAAAAAAACTGTTGTCATAACATTATGATTGAAAAACTTCAAAACTGCACAAGTAATATGTTTTCCAAAATGTAGGTGTATTTTTTTTTTCTCCTTTTAAGTTAGTGTTTTTAATGTGACCACCTGAACTTCCTGTCTTTCAACAAATCAGGATATTCTGAGACATACTAAAATCAGATATTGTTTCCTTAAAGAGTCTATGACACATTATAAAGATTAAGTATTGGACTTTCATTTTGTGCACTAAAAGTATTTAAAAATAAATATTTCTCACAGACTACTATAAGATCAATGGCAGTGCAGAATGTCGCAGTTTTCATCGTTTGTAATTGGGTCAAATGACAATGTAACAAGAGTAATCCAAAGTGTAGCAATTGTGACTGAATACACAGAAGAAAAGGAAATTGTGAGTGATTTTAGCAAAGCAATTTATTTGCTAAATTGAGTGATGAAGAAGAGGAAGCTGGCTCTAATGAAGGGCTGCAACCCTATTTATCTGAGCCCTAATGTTCAGGAAGCGACTATGACTCCAACCTGTCTACTGCATAAGTTTTCCTGTTTCCCAATGACAGCTGGAGCCCAGAAAAATGTATGTCTGATCACTTACTTCACCTGTACTCCCACTGCGCGTTTTAAATATTCATTAGGCAGTTTTTGTTCCCAGCATCAAGTATAAGATCTGCTGCTGCTTCTCCAAATCAGCATCACCTAAGATCTTGCATCCATCCCAGAAGCACTACAGGAAGCGAATAACGATGGCTTGGCTCCCCTACCATGTTTGAAAGATATAGATATTATCCTTATGTCTTTTTGACCCCTTGTCATATGAAACAAATGCAGGCAAATAATGAATGTGACAAACCCCAGTTGGTTCTGCCAAAAACTATTGACCTTTCAACAGCAATTAGTTCAGGACATTAGGGAGGAGTGCAAGGGAATGACTTATGGATGAAAAGATTTTTTTCACCCCTGGTGTTTCTCTTGGAAAAGAATAGACAATACTTACTTTGACATGAGTTCGGCAGAACTTTTCCCACAAATGTGTAGAAGAAGGGGAAAAACTATATATATTTTCAAACATGGAAAAAGTTGAAGGTGAACTGTGTTGATTATCTCACTGATAACCTTCAGTGAATACTTGTTTCAATACATGCAGCTTGCAGCAATTCATGAATTTTATATCACTTTGGAACAACTGCACATGTTTCAAAGAACTTCCACTGTACAAATGAACCGGTATTTGATTCTGTTCACCCAAAGAAAGGAAAAAAAAAAAAAAATGTTCTATGTACTTTTTGGTATATCCTCATGTGACAAGTTCACTGGCTTTAGCTTATGAAGTGAAGTTTTTCTTTTTTTTGTTTTGCTTTCAGCACTTAGAAAAGTTGGCTCAACATATTTCAACAAACTTACTTGGTATCAAAGGTAAAATGGAGAGCTGACTTTCATTTTTTCATAATATCTTGGGACTGTGTGTGCAGTTCTTTTGTGCTCTGCTCTAAAACCTCACTGTGGCTTTTGTTTGAAGCAAATATACATGTTCACATCCATGTCTATGCTACAGCTACTTTTCAAGGGGCACACATCTAACATTTCATGTGCATCAGATGTAAAAATACATTTGAGGAAAATGAAATATCATTTACTTTAAACAAATGATATGTTTCACATCTCTTGAAAAGAACCTTGTATTCTGGCAGAAGAAGATCTTTTCCCTCCTGTTATGTTCGTTTCTGAAGTACACCAATAATGTTCCTGGGTCAATTCGACTCATGCAGTAGTGTCAGAAACCAAAAGAATCCTCCAAAACATTTTTGTATCTGATTATTAACTTCAATACTAACCATTTAAATCAATATTTGTGCAATGATGTTTTTTTTATTTTTTATTTCTCACAAAAAAAGGATCAATGACGACAACTTACTCATTTGGAGTAAATGAGTAAAACACAAAAAGACAATACTTATCCTTGAAATTAATCTTTTGTAATTTTTTAAATATTGCATTTAGATTTTCTTTGTTATGGGTCAAATTGAACCGCTGATTAAAATCAAGACAAATGAGTCATGCAGAGAGTATTTATGTTTCTCACACTTCTGCTGAGTGTCCACTCAGTGAGGATGGAGTTTGCCCACGGGAACAGAAAAGGTTCCCTTCAAAAGTTGTATGAACACCTGCTTTCTGGCAGTTCATAGTGAAGTAAAGAGAATAATGAGAAAGCGGGCTTGTATGCATGTTTATGTATGTGTGTGTAGGTGTGTGTGCATGTGTGTGCATGTGTGTGTGTGTGCGGTGAAATGTCTCATAGTTGCAAGGAAACGTAGAATCGGTCTTTTTTTTTTTTACCCTTTTTGCCCTTCAACGTGACTGCTGGATCAAATTGACCCAGACAGTATCTATGTAATATGTAGACCCATGGGGGTGTTACAAATGTGTAAAATGAACCATTTTCAATTTACATATTGAGTGTACTTATTAAGACAAATAGAAAAAAAAAAGTTTAATGCAGAAAAAATACTTCCAACTATTTTAAAAACAATTTTAAACTTTAAAACAGGTCAATTTGACCTGCAACATAACAGGAGGGTTAATATAGATTTAAAATACGTTGATGTGGATAATAGTTTGTTGCCTATTTTCCAACACAATGAAGGTAAAGAGAAATGAAGAGCTTTTGGCTTCCCTATTTTCTATTTAAGGTGAGTCACATTTCTCATTGGAACAGTATATTTTCCCAATTTTGTTTGGAATTTTATTTATTTTTTTTATTTAGTTGTTCATTATTCAAGTATAATTTTGTTCATTTTTCCCCCACTCTAGCGTAATAGAGTTTACTAAATTTAGGTTCAGAAAAGACTGGCAGATGGAGACCTATTTCTTGAAGACAAGTTGAGTGGATTCCTGTAATAATTAAATTTCTCATCTACATTTCAGGGTAGTTTAATGGCAGAACTAGATTTTTTAAGCAATGCCCATCATTAATTTTGTGAAATAAGAACAGATCTCCACACCAGGGTTAGATTGTATTACCTCAAGGTTCACAGACCACATTGTATGTACCACTTCATAGATTAAAAATATTTAAATAACCATTCATCAAAAAAGCGAAGCAAGTTGTTGAATTTAATAACTTACTTATAAGAATTCATTAACTTAATAATGTGATTTTCGCTTCAATGATTCAGATTTGTTTTTTCAATGCACCAAAAATAATGTTGATCCAGTTGAGTACCAATCTCAAGCTGTAAAAGCTGTGCAAAACCTTGTCTTTTCTATGGAACAAAAAAACTCAGTCAACTAAATCTAAAAGGTTCTTTACAGTACCCTTTTTTTCTTCCAAGTAATAAAAGAAAGACACACATCATTGTTTCTGTTTCTTCTCTTTTCCTTTGTGTATTATTATAGCCATCACTTAAACCCAGCACTGAAAAAAATAATTTTCGTCACAGGAACATCCCACATACTATTTCCAAGAGTTCTGTTTGACTTCCCTTTTCTGTGAATCTTGGCTGATGCAGTATGCTTCCGTTTTGGTTCTTTGGGCATTTTAAAGAGTTTTTCTAGTGAAGGCTAAAAGCAGATTTTAATACTTAATGAGCTACACTTAGCAGTTTTGTGTTTTTTGTAACAAAGTTAACCCTAATAACATTTCATCTCCTCCACAATCAGAACACACTAAATATACAAGTGTGGATGTACACAGTGTAGACTTAAGCTGTGCACAGCCGCGGTCTGTCTATATGCATGTATTGTTTTGATGGATGTCATTCTCAATAAAATGGAATTCACTTTGAAATCACATAAATCAGTTTACAAACTGCATGTATTGCAGAAACAGTAGGTTAATATCCTACTCCTCATGTCAGTAGGTTAATGACATGAGGAGAAAAGGGAGATTTGAGTTGCACATTGTTGGTTGATATGGATATACTGTACATTAAACATGATTGGGATAAAAACACATATTGATCAGGCATGATTCTGCTCAGAATGAAAACGTGTAACTCATTAAAACAATAGTTGGTACAGAGGTATAAATAATTATAAATCCATAGTCAGCATACAATTAGAAGTAAATGTAGACAACTGTGGTGTGGATGATGAATTAATATGCATATTGTATATTTATAGATAATGCAGATTGCAGTGAAATTCAAAAAGCATTCACTATATGCATTTACAATATATAGTCTTAGGCATTAATCTTGACTGACACTATTCCTTATTCATTTTACAGTTTTATCCTATGGTTTTGTGTTTTTATTATAAATTATTACACAAGAGATTAAAACAGGGATTGAATGATTTAGCTTGCGGCTTTGAAAGGAAAGTTTAAATGTTTGCTTTAAAGTCTGCCAGTCTGAAAAAAATGTCAGTTGTAAGACGCTGGAGTTGAATGTCGAAGCATTTAGACTGGAACACTTAAATCTTATATAAACCATGAAAATGGCCTTGTGTCATTGAACAGACAAATACAAAATGTTTCATGTGGGTGGCTTTGCTTTTTGCTGAAATAACTATTGACATATACAACATACACAACAAAAATTAGATACATTGTGCTATTGTAAAATGTGAAAAATCAATTTCAGTCTGGGAATACTTAAAAAGTAATGCTATGCATGACAATGTGTGTATGTTATCATTTCTCTGTCAATCTGGTCCAAAAGCAGGAAACCAAAAATAATTGCTCGGTCCATAAGCTTTTGTGGGAACAGCAATTGCTTGTTCAATTTAAGTGTTTTTTTTTCTTCTTTTTTTTTAGGTGAAAAGTTGACTTTAAAGTAAAGTTGAATGCAGATAATGGTTAGAGTTTGTGAGTGGGTCTAGTAAGTACAATATGTTAATGGTGGTACACTGAATGGTTTATCTGGTGCACTTGTTATATTGCTTGTTAACACAAACAGAAGATAAGCCAATTATATTTTTTTGGAAACTCAGTGCATTTAGGCATATGGACATGATGAAAATTTCTTGCTGAAGTTGCCTGGTTGATGCATAATGATTTTAGCTGCAGCGTTCAGAGGCTACGGTCACAATTTGTCATAAACAAAATGAAAAGAAATTCATCACACCTTGTATCAACAAATCAGGCTTCTGGTGATGCTATAGTAATGGTGTGGGAGACATTTCACTGGTATACTTTTACTGGATGCTGGTTTCGCAGTATCCTTAGAATTATTGAAACAACACAGCCTGCTTAAATATGTTCATCCCCTTTATTACCACAATGTACCCAATTTCTCAGAGGATGAAAGTAAACCATGTCACATACAAACAATGTCACATTTAAAGATAACCCTACTATGTTGTCTTCCACAGTCACTAAAGCTTAATCCAATGGCTATCCTTTTTGAGGAGGTGGAGCAACAGATTCATCACTGATGTGCAGTAAATAAACATGGAGTAACAGTGTGATGTTATCATGCCCGCTGTCATGTCAATATGGACCAAAAAAATTCAGAAGGTTCCAGACATCTAGTGAAATCAGTGTCGTGAAGAGTAAAGGCATTTCTGAAGGCGTACAGGAGTACATCCAAGATCTAGCAAGATGCACCTCAGTCTCTGCTCAAGCACATTTCTATTGCTGTGCTTGTTGGCAGCTGTTGCAGACATGTCTTGACTGAAGGAACAATGAACTCTGAAATAGCATCGGCTCTCTTTCTAATGGACCTTCTCTTTTAATATTTAATAGACATAGTCAATGCCTTTCTTTGTGACTTGGCTTCTATTCCAAGGACAGAGAAATATGTTTCTTGAAGTGTGCAAAATAAAAAAGAAAAAAAAAAGGTTGGAGTGATTCACGAAGTGACTGACAGTCAGATACACACACTGCTTCAGCTCACTGTTTATGTGTGTATTTTTCTGTATGCACATCTGTGGGTTTAGTACCTGGTGTTGTCAGGTTTGTGCCCCAGGCGACTTATAAAGCAGCAATCGCTGTGCCCGAGGCCAGAGTAAGGCCTTTACGGTCTCCTAATGGAGCCATGGGACTGTTTGTGTGCACGGAAGATGGTGTGTGCATAAGAACAGAGGCAACCGTTTGTCATTTCATTTGTGTATGTCTTCAGTAGGACAGCTCCCTATATGCCGGGGCAAAAGAGAGAAGAGAAAGGAAACTGCATATAAAAGAAAAAAAAATCTGGTCGTGGTTGCACAAAATATTCTCTGGCATGTCACATCTTTGGTCTCAGGGTGTATTTGTCCTTATCAGGAGGGGCAAAACTTTTTTTTTTTTTTTTTTTTTTTTATCGCACCTCACCTCAGAGCTTGCTTAGATTTGTGAAATATTTTAGGGAAGCGGTGATAACTCCCCTTTATCTAAGTTTTTCTGCAATGCGGTCATTGTGTGCCAGAATGCTGCTGGCACATCAAGCGCTTTCTGGGAGCCTAAAGCTTTGTTAACAAGTTTGCAGCACAAAAAACTAGTGAAGGCTTGAGGATGGATGTGAACCTCCACTGAGGAGCTAAGAAATGTATATGTGTGCCTGATTGTGTGTGTGTCTAGCTAAATGTGAATGAGTTCTGTCCATTGCTCTAAAATTGTCCAGGTCAAAGATATTTATTGAGCTGCCTTAGATGTGTACGTGTGTGTGCAGATCCTCCACACAATGTACTATAGCTAAATGTTATTGCTGAAGTTTAAACTTACAGACTTTATTTCCCCATTACCAGCTGCTTCCACTTTCCCTGCCTATTCCTCATATTCATTTTCATCTGCTCATGCACCATTTGGATTCATATGCAATCCCCCTTCAGAACACATCGCCTGTAATTCTCTGCTTCTCTTGGGAAGCACCAGTCAGGAAACCACTTAAACATCAGGCTACATAGGGTGTTATTGCATTTTGACATGCTTCATATTATTTCACCTTCAATTTTGCTGCTTTGGCTAGGGACGCCAGATTTTTTTTTCTCCATGAATTTCCTCGTCTCACCCTTTGTCCTTATCTTCCTGTCATAATGTTTTCAAGGTTGGAGGGCATAGCAGCAGGACATATTGCGTTGCACTTTCCAATTTCCATGCTTTATTCATTTATTGACTGTCCCAGGTACAATAAAATTGAGCTGCAACAGCAGAAAGGGACAAGGGCAAAAAAGTGGAAAGACAGTGGGAGATTACTCACGACACACTTATGTTGCACGTCATGGCCAAAGCAAGAAAAGAGTCAAGTGATCTAATTTTGCAAGCTAAATTTTACATCACCCCTGCTTTGCCCTCATCTTCAAATGAATTTACAGGGTATTGATTGGGTTTTGCCCAGAGTGGAGGCACATTTAAAGTTGGTGTTTTAAGAAGAGCTAAAAAAAATTAAATAAAATAAATAAATGCTACTAAAGTAAACCCAGACAGAACAAATTGTCTTGAATTCTGTCTAGTTTGCTTTGACTGGTATTTGTTTTAATATAGTTGTTTCAGGAGATGAAGCCTTTTAAAACGGTCTACAAAGAAGGAAACCAAAGTGGTTGAGAAATTCAATCTTAAGTGTAGGGTGCAAATATCAAATTGTTTTCCATAAAATAAAGAAAAGAAAACATCATCCATGCTCTGGGTTTATCTCTGGAGATGGAGCTGAGACTTTTTTGTGAAATTCGTTGCAAACAACTATGTGACAAACTCTATTGCAAACTGAAGTCAAACTGTAATCAAAGTATTTGCTGGTGACTGGATTAATTATCATAATTATCACTATCCTGTTTTCAAAATGTTATTCACAAAAGTATCAATATGACAAAACTGGAAAGCTGCTTAGTCACAACCCCTTTGGCAAGTGATCCTCGCTTGTAAGTATTTTTAGTTCTGTAGCCAGTAATTTATGTGCATATATATTACCTAAAAAAAAAATGCTATTTGTGAAATTATCAGAAATTGTTTGTATTGTTTTGTTTCCTGATAGATTTTGTGTGTTTTTGATGTAAGGGCTGATGAGACTTCTTGAGCATTATGAGCTTGCAGATCCTAATGAAGTGTACCTTCGACACAAGAAACACAAAATAACTGAAAGTGCTTTGCAAAAAAGAAAAAAAAAAGGGAACAGGAAGAAGATTAAAAACTCTGAGACATCAAAAAGATGAATGAACACAACATAAAAGACAACAGAAAATTCAAAATGACTAAATTTAAGCAAATAAGTCATTAAGACATGATAGAAGTAAATAACTGAGCCAATCTTGAGCTTTTAAGAGTAAGCTTAAGCTTCAGTAAATGGATTTAACAGTCAACAGTTTTTGCACGTCTCACATTTTCATACATTTGGTTTCAGAGCTCCAGAGTAAAGAAACGCCACCATTTTTCTATCATTAAATATATAATTTTAAAGAATGTAGATGTAAAAGGAAAGACATGCAAACATTTGTGTATGCTCCTTGCTCAGTGCAGGAACTGCTGATCAAACTTTTTACCTTCACAAAAAAAACATAGACTTAATTCATTATCTAAGGTATCTCCGCCTTTTTCTTGTAAAGTGACAGTAACAATTATACTTGATGATTGCTCTTGAAATACCTGACAGGCAGCAGTCAAATGGCCGGTGTTTGAATCAGTTTCTGACCACTCTGGCATTCCCTGCCAGCTATTCTGCTTCTGCTGCTCAGTCTGCCCTTCTCCCCTGACTCTCTGACGGGCAGATGTTTGGGCTGCAAGGTGAGTAGGTGAGTCCACTGGGAGTCCTCTCCCCAGTAATTGGCTGTCACACACAGCTTCCCAAAGTTGGCAAATCGGATTTCTTGGCATCCATGAGCACTGAGGGCAAGGCCGGGGATATTATGGCAGGATGAAGGCTTTAACTGCAGGTATAAGTGTGTGTGCTTAACCTCTTACCAGAACTCGCTGTTCCGCTCCCACTTATCTGCGTCTTTACCTGTCTTTTTTCATTTGAAACCCTTTACTGATCTACTACTTGGAAATATCTTACTTTGGTTATCTCTCTGTATTTTTGTTTTTCTTCCTGTGACGCGGTTGATATTTGCTAAATATCAGCATTTAAATTTGCCAGTATTTTCAGCTCTGTTTTAGTTTTCATTTCAATCAGTATTATTCAGTTTTTTTCATCTTTAAGTTTGGGGGAATTTAAAGATATCCATATGCAAAGATGCTCAGGGGCGTTCTTACTGAGGACTTGTTGCAGTTGTTTGTGCTGACCTAACAACACAAAAGTGTATACACTCGAAATAGTGAGTTGAAATGCCATAGCAGCATAACTGTCAATGGTTATATTAGGCTTCTTAACTCACACGAAGAAACACCATCAGCTGACAAGTGAAAATTGTAAGACTCATTTTACAAGGATAAATAACAATTGATTTCTGGCCCTAAGTTTGCTGGAGAAAGAGGCGAGTAGGATCCTGTGACCTTGGACTAGGCAGATCATTGAGATCAGACAGAGCCATTTTCATCACTGGAATACTTTGTACCATCACTGTCCCTGGTTATCTTTACATATTTTATATTACACCGTGTATTGTTGCTTTATAGGTTCAGTATGTATTTTCTTTATTGTTTTGTGTAAAGAAACCAGGTTTATTTGTTGAGCCATGGAAAGCAATTAAGCGGGTAAAGTTTAGGTCAACATTTCTCATGTGCCTATTATAATAGGTTAGGGTTAAGCATAAAACACAATTTCCTTTGCTCATTTATACATAGAGCATTCAATCCAACTGAAGTATAAAAGGACAAGAATATGTTTAGCTAACTATGAATAACGTGGTTTATATGTCAGCTTGTCTTTTAACCCAATTAATGTAAAATATCCTTGTGACAGCTAGTAATTCTAATTAAAAAGAGTCATTGGCACCATTATAAATATAAAGAAATAATACTGATGAAGTGATCTGAAATAGGTCCTCCTTGTTATTGTTATGCACTTTTTTGTTGTTGCACTGCACAACATGAAATGCTACCATTTCTGCATGAAACTAAAGCTAGATATTTTTTTTTTTAAAGAAAAGTTGTTCTTTTTTGTATGCGAGTCACAGATTTTAAAACAACATTCACCTGTGATAATAAACATTAAATCTTCTCTAAATTAAAAGAGCATTTCGCAACTGATTTCCCACCAGTCAAATTCTGGTGCTCAGAGATCGCTTCCAGATCCGACAGAGTTCTGCGACTTTCACAGACAACAAGATGCCAGCTGCTACTACTTTTGATTGGATTTCACGCGGCTCTGCTCATTCTGTTGTGTTGGATTTTGTTGTGGTAAAAAAAAAAAAAAAAAGCTTCCGCTTTTGTCACACCTTTGTATCCACACAGGATGAGGACAAAATCACTTTTCCACACAGCTTAGGTGTCCGTTCTGAGAGGTTATCTTCCGCTTCAGGGCATTAAAAAATAAGGTTTCATGGCTGAAGTCAAGAGGTGATTAATGATTGTTCCAAAGTCATTAATCTGGAGAAAAATCTGCAATAGTGGGAGGGAAATCTGCAATAACGTATGATTTGGCCCATGACCTTCCAGAAATACTTGACAAAAACAAGTCTGTAGGGTGCCAGATTTTTAATACTTAAGCTTTTTAGTAATAACAGCCATTGCAGTTAGTGAAATGACCAAATAACAGCAATTGTAGCATAAACAATTTCTAAATGATACAGGTTATTCTTTTTAAGTATTTTACCTAGTAACAAAATATGAAGCAATGAATAATAATCTGTTAGTTTATCGTTCAAGAAGTAGTTTGTGATTCATGTTTACTTTCTGAGGTTCCATTGAGGATCTTATCAGCATAGAAACTTTAATTCAGAACCAGCAGTCGCTCTTTCTGTCGTTGAGTGTTACTGCTTCTCATTCTAGGAATGGGCACCGAGCGTGGACTGCAAGTTAAAGAAGCCAGGAGAAGACACTAAAGATGTTGATAAGGGAACTAGCGGCAGAAAAAGTTAAAAAAATGTTTGTCCAAAGTCCGACCTCCATCCTATTTTTGATTGGCCAGTAGGCCTGTCCAGTGAGACTGGTAGTGAAAGCTGCGCCTTTGTCGGATTCAGAGGAATGTCTGGTAAATCTCTGGTTGCACCAGATATTTTTTTTCCACAGGTATCCGGCAATGCTATCAGCCCTGTATGTTCTATTTAGATGTTTAATACTTAGTCTATAAGCAGTAAATTCTGTTGAATGAATGTTGTAATTCTTTTAAGTTACAACACACACACACACCTACACACACACACCAATGTCCATGCAGTCATGATTAGATAGAAAGTTACTGTCTCATTCGTTCATTTTATCTGGTCCACATAAACAAAAAAAAAAAAAACTAGGTTTGACACAAATTAAAATTTCACCAAGGTTTTATAAATTCTTTAGGACAGAGTGTTAAAATTTAAGTTTTCTCCTAAAGTCAGAACATAAGGTTCTAAAACTTTATCCGCTAAATGAATCAGGCTGTTCCAGGGAGAATAAACTGGCAGCGTTCCCAATTTACTCTCTGCTGAGGAGCCTTTTGATGTGAAATCTTGATAACATCCTGATAAATTCACTTTTATTTTTGTCAAAGGTGACTGTGAAAGCAGCTACAAAGACCATCTGGGCCTACATTTTCTCATCAGCCAAACAAACAAAGAAATTAACTAAAAAGTAAAATCTGGAAGATAAATCTGCTGCAGCTAGATGGTACTACATCAAGATAAAGTGAAGACTATGGTTCGGGTTTTTGTGTTTTTTTTTTTTTTTCAGTGTGACTTACTACTATAATGTCAATTTTCACACTTTCATCCATTTTCTCTAATTATAGCTTTAGCCAAGCTGTTATATTAGCTGCCTTATTTTATTTTTTTTATTAATTCAATTGCATTTGTCTTCGACGTTGAGCTACATTCTGTTCTTAACACCACAGCAAGAGCACATTCCTTTCTGTGATCAAGCAAAGACCCTTTATATGGCTAGATGAAAGCGAGGAACTTGAACTGGTTTGATAACACCCGACGAGCCAGCAGTAGACCTGTCAATATGGGAATCCTTCAGCCTGAGGCACTTTGGAAACATGAATGCACCCAGATGCACAGAGTAGCACAGTGTTCGGAGCACAAGGCAGCCTGATGCAAGTCCTCTGCAGTAAGTTATCTGCTGCAGATGGCCGTGTGTCTTCACAACCGCCAGTTTCACTTTCCCTACAAATTAGCACAGGGCATTGTGTTGGTAAGCATGCAAATCATATTTACCATTTGCAAAAAGGAAGATGCTCAGAGGCACAGGTGTACCCAGAGAGAAAGAAGGAGTGAATAGAGAAGGGATGAAAGAGGGGAAGAAAAATCTAACTGAGGGATGGGGAATTAGAGAAATGAAGGGGTAAGAGTGAGGGACGGAGCAGAAAAAAAAAAAAAAAAACGACTTGGAAGGTTTGCTCTGGTACTGTGAGTGTCTGTGATCCAGAGATGATCTCTTTGTGTAATTGGATGTGAATACACAGAATAATCTTATATAATGTTCAAATGAATACACAATGGCACACACACACGCGCACACACTATACAAAGACAGGCGAATGCTGAAAAATTTGCATCTACATCGAAGGCAGACTATTTTTTCAACAAACTAAGTGCTGCATTTGTGTGCAAATTGGTTCGGCAAGGAAATTAAACAATGAAGGAAAACTCAGAAATAAATAAGGCTCACAGGTTAGTAATTAATAGGAGGTATGCGAAGGTGTTGGCTTTAGAGGATCATTCTGTGGGTGAGCGTGAGTGTGTCAGGAGACCTCACCTAAGCAGAGCAGCTAATATACAGCTGTGAGCTCACAAGCACCACGGCTCCAAGGAATTTTGCCTCCCTCATGGATGAGCATAAATTCATCTTCTTCTCTCATCTTCCAGCAGGAACATCCTCTACAGCACTCGCCCTGGGTGCACGTCGAGGGGCTTGGGGACAGCTGCTCACCTACCCAAGTGAAAATTAAATGGAACAATATTCTTAACGGAACTGCAAAGACATACTTGAGAATACAATGAATGAATGTTAAAAAAATCTTGATCACAAATTCCTATTTTGTAATTTGAACAGTACTTTTTTATTCCACTTTTTTTTTCTTTTTCCTGTCCACATCCTGTGATGTAAAAAGATAAACATGAGATCTCTATCAGGATATAATGCGTTTAAAAAAAAAAAAAAAAAAAAAAAGGGGAAAAAAACTTGAAAAAAGGATAAGGGGAAAAAAGGCAAAATTTTTCCTTTTGACGGGGAAAC
>NW_015113469.1:135910-166605 GCF_001443285.1 Poecilia latipinna | reverse complement strand
AAAAAAAAAAAATGAGATTCTTTTTAGGGAAAAAATGGTTTAAAAAAAAAAAAAAAAAAAAAAAAGCGGAAAAAGACTTGAGAAAAGGATCAGAGGAAAACAGGCACAAGTTCTCCTTATGACGAGGTAACAGCTATTAAGAAAGCATTTCTATCCATGCAATATAGTTTGACCGCATGAGGCCCTGCGGGAGACACAAATCTTCAGTAGATCATGCATCGAACTGCACCATTGATTTTATGAACTAATAAATCAGCATACACCCTCATTTTATTCATGCTGCTATGCATTTATTTTATGTATTTTAAACTGTATGTGAAGAGATTTTACTTAGTGGTGAGAGGGTTCTGGAAATTTTAAAAATGAATCTAAATGCACATACTGTGTGGATTAAAACTAATTACTATTCTATGACAAAGTTCCAATAAGACAAAAAAAAATAAAACAAAACTGCGTTTTATCATGGGTAAGCTCCTTGTTCTTCAGTTCTTTGGGGTTTTGGAGCCTAACAAGCCTCATATTCTAACTTAACTTGGCAAATTTGAATGATTGTACGTTAACAAATAATTTAGCTTTTAGGGGTTTTATGACAAGTCTGATACTTTTCTAATTGTACTTATTTCTTCTGTCATGTAAGCAGACATTCTAACTTTTGTGTAATATTTTAAACTTTTAAGTTGTAATTAATACAAAAGCAAATGAATGAAACACTGGCATTAGATGTGTCAGCTAATGTAAAAATTCTTCCCAAGGACTTTATACGTTTTATTGTATCACACAATGATCTTAGTCTGTATGGTGTCAAATCATCATACTTGAAGTTGTCAGTATGAAACCAGTATTTGCCACAGAAGGAAATAACAGTTTCCCTGATTTAAGTCTCTTCTTTTTGATTAACTAAGGTTTATCTTGGCAAACTGTTTCTTCTTCCATGACTGACACAAACTAGCTGATTCTCAAGGCATTTGTATAACCGTTGCATTTATTGAGCTCATCAGGTTGCTCCCTCAAGACCTTCAGTACCTGAGGGTAAAACCATCCTGTTGCACCATCGGAAGTTGCAGCAACAGCTTAACATCTCTCATGGGGGTCAAGAATTTGGGCCTGCCTGAAGGAATGATGTAAATTATTAAATGTTTTGAAAAATATCAAAAGGCAGAATGTTCCAAGTTGTTTTAAAATTTGATGTGTGCTGTTCCCATCAAATAAATAAAAGGAAGCATGAAATCTCATCTGTCGACCCAACCGATCGTGATTTGTCTTTGTTAATGGTTGCAAGAAGAATAAAACTGAAGGAATCTGCAGTTAAGAAAGTAGGTCATTTCATCAAGTATTTTATGCTATGTAGATTAAAACAGAATGAATTGTGATTAGTTTTAATATATAAATTTAGAGAAGCTTCATGTTTTAATGTCCTTTTCTCTTTGCTGAACAGTCAATGGACTTTTACAATTGATGGTGTTAAAATGAAATACCGTTCTTCTTGTTTTGACAATGTTTTTAATTTTCCACTCTGAAATACTCAGATCACTGCTGTGAGATATTTTTCAACTTTTTTACTTTGGAAGACTTTTTTTTAAATTGAAATAAATATGCTCAGGATTGAAGTGGTTAATTTAGATGGTGAATCTATATTGCACAATAAACCCGTCCAGTGAGGCTAATATTTTTCAAAAAAGTACCTAAAAGATGTCAAGAGTAAAAATGTTTAGTTACTGTGAAATTAAATTGTGGCTTTGGCTGACTACTCTCCAAACACTGGTGAATTCGATATATTAGTTTAGTCTCCCTTGTTTTCAGGAAGGTATTATTATTATTATTATTATTATTATTATTATTATTATTATACTGAATTTAGAAGCCCTTCTGGCTCCTTTTGATGCTTCAGCTATTGTGGTTTTTCTTGGTCATGCATCGGGCTTCTTGATACAGCAAACAAACAAAAAAAAAAGTATCGAAAGAGAAATTGGCCATAAAAATGATGAAAGGCTTACACTTGAAGTTTATCAGAGATAACCAGAAGACATCACAAAACTCAACTCAGTTGTACGACTGAGCACTTGATCTAAGGAAGACACAACATACACCGACATCCTCTTGTTCTTTGAGTGGAAAGTCGCTTATCAAGATGGCAACAGAGCACCCGGATGTAAGAGTTGTGATGTCATGTGGAAACTATCTGTAATGGCTTTCGAAAGTAAAAGCCAGATCTATTATACACCCATAGCAAAGTAATGGGACTTACACTTCAACTCCAAACTACAAGTACAGGGGGGCAAAGGTTGCCAGTGGGCTGGATTTGGTCTGCAGGTCTTAAACTCCAAATGTGCTTTGAATTTTGTCATGATTTGGTTTGAGGGTGGTGAGGTAGAACGCAGGCAGAACCCAGGATGAAAGTGAAAATTATGGGTTTTTTTAATGACAATCCACGGACACAGAATGACGGGAAAACAGATGCGACGGCACAGGGAACAGGCTGGTACACATGACCAGGATCCGACAAGAGACAAAGACAACAGGTGGGTTTAAATACACAGGGAGGGTAATCAGGAATGAGACACAGCTGGGATCAATGAACAGGGAGGACGGAACATCACAGAGACTCACAGGGAACCGGATCACAATAAACACAGAAAAAACCCAAAAATAAACACAGAAAACTACGGATCACAACATATTTGTTGTGTGTTGAGGCTGGATAGATAAACTGAAGGGAAATGAATTAAAAAATCATCCACACCATGTTGACAAGTGACCATAGTTTAGTAATGCAATACATTTTAAATTTGAAACATACACTCAGGAAGTGTGTGTCGGTGCTTTCAAGACTTTGATAAATAAGTTAATTTGTAGTTAAAAGAATAGGTCTCACCTGGCAATGAGAGTGCCATTTGTGTTTCTTTGTCCGGTCACTGGTCCTTTTCAATACTTCACCCAGCCTATTAGAGGCATTCACCTCAGTGTTAGCTAGAAACTCAGGGAAACATGCTGAGGGAACATAGTGACTGTCACTTCAAATTATAAAGTGAACAGAAAAAAATGCCATTTCTTTTATTGTAAAAGCCTTGGGAAAGAAATGATGAATCATCTTCATGCTGCTTGCAAAATTCTTTAGCACTTTCCAGCTAGGACAAATTCACTGAGCTAATGTTCAAAGGCACCAGACAAGACCACCAGTGTCTAATACTTACATTAACAGCTAGCAACATTCAAAATGACTTAATGGAGGGAGCAAATAACAAAGTGATTGTTAGAGAATTTTCGGTATTATCATTTTGTTATTACTTTAGTTCACATTCAGTCTATAGGTTATTGTGATTTTCTGTTTAAAGTGTTCTCTTCCTTATGTGTGTATGAACTGACCTGGAGGTCAGGACTGTCTGTTTCATCTTCATGTGAAACAGTTAACTCTGTGGTCTCGGACCTTAATTCTTCTCAACCAGAATACCTCCTAACTGCCTGTGAGCAGTCGTATTTTGTCTCTTGTATAGTTTGACCTAGAGCTGAACTGGGCTCAGATCGTAGATCAGATATCACACCTGGAACTGAGTTGCTGGTTTGTTTAGGTTAAATGTTTTACGACCTCTGTTGTTTTTTTCTGGCTGTTCTGCTTTGACAATAAAACAGGGGCTCACGCGGAGGCAGACCAGAACTCTCTGTGAACGGCCTGCAGAGGCGGTTGTCAGAGATTTCTCCTTTTGCAAAAGCTTTGCCTTAAAATTCATATATGTTGTCTGTGGTTCTTTAATATAGGTTCGAGAAAAAGTACCTATCAGTGATGATCCAGGATGTTCCATTCACAGCTTAGAAAAACAGATGCATGTAGATAAATGCATTCTCGAAAAGTTGTATTGCATTTCCTGACAGAAGAAACACTTGCTGAATCTCTCTGGTTTTCTTTCCTGATCAAGCCAGAATACCAGAACACATTCTTGCACATCTTGTTTGCTGCAAAAAATAAAAAATAATAATAATCTTCTACTTTTTTTCTTAAGAGGAGCTGTTGGTTTAAGACATTCAATCTAAGATATCTTTATGTTGACCAGAGGGAAGAAGTGCTCTATTTCTTGACCAAGTCCTAATATGTTAACACTGCAGTCAACTCCAACAGTCTGGGAACATCTCCAAGCCATTTTCTGGCATCAGTCCAACATTTGGTTGAATTAAGTGCATGGTGGTCTTTATTTGAACCAAGCAAAGGAGAGAAAAGTTAAGTTTTGTGTTTTGTTCAGTGGTATTAACACTTTGCAGTCACATATTCAATTGCATGATGCTTCTCAAAGAACAGCAATGCCACAGTAGTGTCTATAACATACTTAACTATTTCAAGTTCACAATTTTTCTTTGTTTGAATGAAACGTGACTACAACTGCTCTCAGCTCCATGACTCCACTCCATCAGAGTTTTTGATATGTCAGCCACAGAGGCTCAAAATAATTCACCACGAAAACTGGACAGTTCTTCCTGACTGTATCTGTGCCTATGTCCCTTTCAATGGAATATATAGTCTATAAACTCCATGCATCCACTCCCACTATCAATTTCTGCAGCCTGTTGCGATAAGCAGTTAATCAATTAGTTGTGTGATAAATTAAAATGAGCTTAACTTCAGTATGTATTGGGACAATGATAATCCTCCCATTTCCATAGTCTTTTTATAACTAAAATAACATTGCACCACTATTCTGGTTTGATTAGTTTCAATGAACATAACTACAAAACATTGTTTTCGCAGTTCAACAAGTTTCTGCAACCTCTTGACTACACTTCTACTCTGCCGGTAGCTGTAATTGCATAATGCTGTTCTTCAATGAGAAAATCCACAAAAATTACCGATGTTTTTCTCCTACCGCTAAATTTCTGTCAACATCTGTAACTTTTCTCTTTAGTCAGCCACTTTATAATTTTTGACTTTCAAGCCTCAGCCTGTGGGAACAGGAAGTCTTTTTTTTTTTTTTTTCAAGAGAAGATCCATCTCTGAGGCTCTCCAACATGAAATCATGCCAGACAAGATTTAACAAATAGGTCTCACTTGCTTTCAGGCACAAAGCCTGGAGGGGAAGCAGCAGACATAGTGTTGCCATAGGTTTTACTGTAAATTCCACACATTTCGGACAATTTGTACCATATTCAATATGACTGATCATAATCAATCCCCCAACAGGGATGCAGTCCAATATTTGGTGGGCGTAGCCTAATTCCTCTACTAGAATCAATTAAAAACATCAGCCCCAAGCCATGCTTTTACCAAGAGTCTTGGAATTTGAAACAAATATGTAACTTCTCAGAACCTTCATTAAAACTCTCCTGGAGCTATGGTTCAAACCCACAATAAGTCATTAATTTTAGATCAAACTTGCCATTTTTTTTTCTCTTTTACAAATGTTGTATATCAACAAACTCTTCCTTCAGCTTTTAATATGTAGACTTCAGAATGTCTTAGTTTTAATGCATCATCAATGTCTTAAGACTACCAAAGACAAAATGTGGTCACCTGGTTTGTCAAGAATGAGTCAGCTCATTCTTGCTGCTGAGGCTCATACAAGTACAGCTGCAAAAATGTCATTTTAATTCTTTCTATTATGTGTTCAAAGAAATCCTTGCTACATTTTGGCTGTACTGCTCTCTATCGCTAGCTTTTCGCAGAAAGCAATTATTTTTCCATGTTTCCTCCCGGTACACTTCCCCTCACTGGCAACATTAAGTGAATGCTTGGCCATTTCTGCTCGTCTTTTATTTTCCCTCAAACCCTGTGTGCCAACATCACATTCTTAGGTCAGATATAAATAAAACATTGAATAAAAAGTCGTGAGATAAGTCCTACAAACATGTGTGACAGCCTAGCTACAATAGAGTTGTCGATTGGAAAACACAGGCACCGAGTAGAAATAAAAATATTCATCTGGGAATTTAAACATTGGAGTATCTGTAAACCGGTGTTTCTGGTTTGTTGGATATGAAAAAAAAAACATTGGAGACAGCAGCTGAGTACTTACATTCTCCGTTTCAGCTTAGAACTGAAAAAGAAAAATGCAGCTGCACTGTAAGCAGACCACAAATTCAACTTTCCGGCTGCTGTGTTTGTATGACAGACAGAAATTAATACTTTATGGCCTTGAAGATTGGATCAAACTATTCATCTGGGAACCTGCACCTTGAAGGAATCTCGTTCATTTGCTGGCGGTGTAAACAAATGCGGCAAAGCAGAGCAATTGATCAGTTATGTTCCTTGTGTAAGCTTAATAAAACAAAACAAAACAAAAAATCCACACTTCCTAGTCAAACTTTCAGCATTTTCTAACCTTTTAGTGTTAGAAAATGCTGAAAGTTTGTGCATTTGTGCAAGTTTAGTGCATCATAAAAGACAGCCGTTGGTCTGTCGTTTATGCTTTCTATAGTTTAGTCGTCGCAAATTTCATGTCGTTTTTCATTCTAACCACAAAAATTTTACTTAGACTTCATTTTACTTTATATGTTCCATAAAGCAAACTTCAGCTCTGATTTAAAATATTCTGAGTCCGTCTACAATTTTACATTCTTGCTCAATTCTCACCAGATTGACTGATGACGTTGTTCAGACAACATAAAACTGTTGTAGGTATGAAAGACGTGTTCACAGATAAACAAAACAAACTTACATTTTTGCTATGTTGTGCATGGTAATTTGTACTTGTTTACCGAGGCTGCTCTATTTCTTTTTTTCCATAATGGTTTAAAAAACCTGACCTTCGTCTACTTTGCTCTACAAAATGTTGAGTCATACATTCTGAGAGTCTAAAACAAATATGAAACTTTTCCTTTGAAATATCTGAAAAATAAGAAGGAACTTTTATTTTTCTTATGGATGTTATGTTGCTGGCCATGGACATGTAGACTTCAGACTCTCTCTTGCTCTTCCTGCAGAGAGTGAATCAGACATTACTAAGAAATTAAAAATGATTTATTTAGAGCATTGATGACTCAGACACAGCAAACAGTTCAGGCATAAAAGGCTGGACATGTTTAGAAAACAATATCAAGGGTTTTGAACATCACTGCTCAATCCATCATTCAAAAACTGAAGAAAATGGTGCACAATTGATCTTAATCAAGAAATGGGCATCTACTTTAACTGACAGGCCAGTCAAAGAGAGCATTGTTGAGAGAACCACCAACTCTGGAAGGGCTACAGAGATCCAAAGCTCAGGTTAGAGGATCTGCTGACAGAATATATACATAGAGTGTGTTTGTGGTGCAAACAAACTCTGAACACATTGCTACGGTGAAACATGATGGTTGCAGCTTATTGCCCTAAAATGCTGCTTTTCAAAAGGCATGGAAGCTGGCGAGAGATTCTCAAGGTTGAAAAGTCTTGAGATTGCAGTTGAGGTACTTCTTTCAGTGAGACAAAAAGCTCAAACTTGCAGCAGCTACAATGAAAGGATCTAGATAAAAGCATATTTAATGCCAAAATCTTGTCCAGTGAGAATCGATGGGCATAAAACCAGGGGTTTTCAGTTATTTTCTACATATAGAGGGGCTAGTTAAAATGCTAGCCCCTCTGCTTAAAGTTTTTTACTTTGGAAACAGGGCAGTGTACTGTTGGCAACAAAGGTTTTAAAGTGAGGCAGATAAACAATACAAAGACAAGTCAAGATTTGTAAATATTAGTGAGAAGAGCTACTACAGCGTGAATGTGAAGTTTCTGTTACTTGAAACTAGTCAGTCCTGTAAACTGAAGTCCAATTTTTGCGGAGCAATATTGTAAACATATTGAAGGTGGATTTATATCAAGCAGTTAAGAAAAAAACAAAAAACAAAAAAACATTTTCAATACTGTGGTTACAGTGAACTTCTCATTGGAAGTTCACTGTATATAATAGAAATATTATGTATTTCCCCCCAAACCTTTCTCATAATTACTAACCAATATTTTGCTTGTTTCCACTGATATTTTTGACATTTCATGTTTAGCGTTGAGCTCCAACAGTCTTTGAGAACTTTGGGAGGCCTTGGCATAATTTTTCCACAGATTCTATATCAAGTCATAATGCCAGCTGAGCCACTTAAAATGTCAGTATTATATCCAGATGTGGGACTCATATAATCTTCAATGGATATTTTGGACTCCATTGTCTTTTTAAAACAGGTATATTAGCTATAACTCCTGTATAGATATTAGTTACTAAATGATATTGCATAACTGGCCGTGTGCTTGTAACTGTGTCAGACACAATAGGAGAGTTAAAAAAATTGTGATTTTATTTCTTTAAGGTCACTACTCCAACTTGCCTCCTTAATTGGGACTGACAAATGTTACCCAAAGAAGACACTTAGTTAGTGCAAAGGAATTAAAATTAATTGTGTAAATAATGTAAATGAAAAGTGTAATGAATAAATTATCCTTTTCTTTTTATGCTTGGAAGAAAAAAAATACTTTTGTATCTCACCTCAATCTGACCTTAGTAATTTGGTTTGCACAATACTGAGCTGTGGGTTTAGCTTGTGGGTTGTGAGATAACTCATAAACCAAGTGAGACATATATAAAATCTGGATCAGCTGCAAGGCATGAAGACCTCTATGGTACACCACTGGTTTCGTTTTCACTCAAATCATCTTAACAAGTTGCTTCTCATATTTGCTTGTGCAGTGGACTCTGACCTCTTTGTGCTTTATACAAGATCAATAAGGGTTCACCTTGTCTTCACATTGCATTGAATATGGACAATTTTTGGGTGCCAGCAGGCGGGAGCTGTACATGAAAGATAAGGGGTAGTTTTTGATCAGATACGGAGTAGAAGAGAGAATCGGGAGGGTCGAACCAAGCATAAAACACTGAAACAGAGCAGGGAAGAGACATGGATTTGAAGCAGGAGTTATGCATAGTGCAGTCAAGTTTCTCGTAAGGTTAGATGGAGGACACCAGTTAAAAAAAATTGCCTAGAGAGACAGCAGTGAGAGAAGCGTAATCTGTGAAGTTACACAAAGTTTGTGGACGAGTGAGAGAGGATGATAGTGGTACAAGTGTGTTGGATTAAAAAAAAAAAAAAAAAAAAAAAAAAAACTTTCCTCAATACAGCTGACAAAATACTTTTCTGAATAGACAAATACAGTTAGTTCAGGTTCAAGTTAAGAATAGAGCACTTTTACAATTCAAGTGTTATCCAAATTAAAAAAATAAAAAATCATTGAATACCATGTGTCAGCAATAAGCCTTTTGGGGTCTCAGTGGAAATTAAAAGCGGCTGAAAAAAAAAATTCTTCTAGCACACAACAGAACAAAAGTGGATTTGATGTCTCAGTTTAATTGCTATCATTCCATCTGGGTTATTGTGGAAAGCACTGTGATGGTAAGTGTATAATCCCTAATACTTTAAAACATAATTGCTTTAAAGGTAAAAAAAATAAAAAAAAAGTTTACATGAGGTTATATTCTAATGCCATGGGTAATATGAAGAATATTTGGATGTGTTCTTAAAAATATATATGCTACATTATTTGCTTATCCACTAGGTAATCCAGAGATGAGTACTATTTCTGATCATTTCAGACAATGTAGTCTGAAATGTTTTGATTTCAGACTACATTGAAAAATGTAGCTTTTAAAATCCACTGTGACAGCTTTGCTTTCATTTTTTGACTCTTAAATATGATGCTCAGAAGTTCATGGACTGTCCTGAGGGGGCTTCTGACAGTAGGGGTGGAATGTAGGCACTCTGTTTGTATGGCGGTTTATAGCAGAATGGCCTGACACCCGGGGCTGATAGCTGGACTAAAACCACTGACTTTCTACCTGAGACACACACACACACAAAGAAGTTGAAATAAGGACAAAGCCTGAGGCTCCCAGTAGGGAATCTATCATTTGAGAGATGGATTTCAAAGTGGAATCACCTTTCTCTCTCCTTTTTTTTTATCTTTCTTAACTCTTCTTTTTCTTTTCTCTTTTCATTATTTTTGTGTGGATAAAAAAAATCACCTGCTTCAATTTACAATTAGAAAAATACATGCAGCAATTACTTTCTCTAACCTCTCGGGCACTGATCTGTTGTTCATGGCGATCATTAAGAAGACCAGTCTGATCCAGGTAAAACTCACACTGGTAGCTGTTGCCATGGCAAAGAAAATGGATCTGGCAAAAAAGGGACAGAAAACCAGCTGAGAACAGAGGTGACAGACAAACACACTCATTTGAAACTGACAAATGTTTTGACACACGGACGTCTAATGGACAAAGACCAAGAGACATTCACACACCCAGCCACACACATACTACGAGAGAATTTTAATTATGTCTTAAACAATAATTTTGGCAGCTCTTAAATTGGCAATTATCTCAGAGTTGCTGTAGTTATCCTTTAATCAAGTTGCTTTGCTTTCAACATCTGATGTTTGAAGTTCATCTGCAATAGCTCTCTCATCCCCTCTTTCTTGCAGACAAAAAAAAAAACCCTCAAGTACTTAATTTGTTGTTTAGTAATTTTGCAAAACCAATGAACATGACAATAACAAAATAGTTCTCATTTAGAGTTGCCACTGGAGAACTGTTTACGCTGGCTGGTCTGCACTCTGCTCTGCTGCCACCAAACCATCTTAACCCTCTTCCAAGAACAAACACACACAGCATCCCATTATGAGCAGACATGTGCACTCATAGGGTAAGCCACTAAATCACAGAAAATAAATGTGACAATATACCTAATCTAACTGTAAACACATTTGCTGTTAATCCTGAGAAAATGCCCTTGGAAAAACGTGATGATAAAAAGGAAAAACAAACAGGGTTAGAGAAGATTGTTTTTATTTATTCAGTTCATAAAACCAAGCATTTCATTTATTTTAGTTTCTGTATTTGAAGTCCATTGTGATTATAGTTAAATTAAAACGCAGTGAGTTCAATTTAGCAGATACAGCCCCAATTAAAATACAAATTGGTACCACAAGATCTAACCAGGGGAGACCTATGATTTGAGTTTAATTCTTCAAGCATGCAAAGAGTATGACAAAAAAAGAAAGAAAGAAATAAAACTACACTTATGAAGGGCAGCCATCATGTCAAGCACAAAACTGACAATTCCACATTATGAATGACTGAGTATTTATGTCAAGGTACGTCACTCAGTAGTCCACACCTGTAGCAACTCAACTAAATGGACAGCTCAGTATCACCCAGTAATTTTTTTTTTTTTTTAAAGGAAAAATTCTAGAGAATTGGAAAAGCCAAATATATACTCTCTACCCTTAATACGGCACATCTTTGGTTGATGTGAGCGCAGCAATCACGCAATCACATTACAGAACATCAATGCAACCATGCTTCTGGATATGGTGACAGTTTGCTGCTGTTTAAGCTGAGCATCAAGAAAGAAGAGTTAAATCACTTGGAACATCATGTGGTTTTTGGTGCCAGAAGAGCTCGTCTGAGTATTTCGTTAATGGCTGATACTTGGATTGTCACATGTAGCAACCGTAATGCACCAGGATAATGAACCATGTCACAAAACATATATCCAGTCTCAGAAGCTCGCCAAATTCCAGTATGATAGAATATCTCTGTATGTATTCAATTTCTTCACAGCTAATTTCTCCAGTCAACTGCTAGTAGCATCATAATGAAAGCAAAAATAAACAACAATTAAACCATTAACATGGTAGGACCTCAAGACTTAATGACGTCTTCAGATTAGTTGGGTAGAGAGCTTCATGAAATTGGTTTCATCAGCCCAGCAGCTGCTTCCAAGCCTTATATCAACCAAGTGCAATGTAAAGCATCTTATTCAGTGATGTAAAGCATCCCACCACTGAACTGTACAGCAGCAGACTTGTTCTCTTGACTGATAAATAATGCCCCACTCTTTGGCCAGTCAATGGACAAGTCTGGGTTTTGCAGTTGCCTTCAGAACACCACTTGTCTGGCTGCACTGTGGCAGGTGCAGAATTTATTTTACTGTTCAGTGAAGGGAACGTTCACTTCTTCAGCATTTCATGCTCTCAACTTTGTAGGAACAGTTTGGAAATTGATCTTGTTCCAATGTTACTGTGCACCAGTGTACTGAGCAACACCATAAAAACATGGGTGAGGGAAACTGTTGAAAAATTTTACTCACCTGGCCCTGATTCAATATGAATAAGATGGGACCATCAGTTCCAACATCTGACTCTGACCTTCTTCTGGCAGAATGGCCAACAAGTCTTGTAAAAAGAAAAGTGCAGTAAAAGTCCAAGACATCCCTCGTAAGCTGAAGATGTTCATGCTGCCATGAGAAGGCCAACATAATATAATATATATATAATGTGTGTGTAAAGGGAAGTGACCCAATGCTTTTGGAAATATATTGTATTTCAAACTCACCACTATTACTTTATATTGATAAAGTATTCTGAGATGAAGATGACATACAGTTAAAATAGGAATTTACTACTTTTACTACTCTGTTTACCAGTCTGCAATTAAATCCCACTTTTGTTTGACATTCTTGGTTTATACAAAAGGTATAGAGGAGAATGAACCACATAACTACTAAGAAATATGCAGCGATGTTTGTGTCATGTTTCTCCTGATCCATTTGATACCAGTGTCAAAGATGAAAAGAGATTATGATGAGAGGTTATTGATAGAGTTTTAACAGAAAGTGTCCATCAATATATTTAACTCCAATTATGAACCAAAAGATTTGATGAATCAATAAAAACAATTCCCAAACAACATCTTAAAATGAAGTGATGTTTCGATGTTAGGATTTTCACAATCTGATGTGCTGTGAGTCTTACCTCTGAAACTGTACTAACTCATGGAAACCTGCTAAAATGTAAGGAGAAAATGTAAACACAGGAAGATGAGTCAAATTTACAACCCAATGAACAATTCCAAACTTTTTGTATAGTACTAAAATTAATAATAATAATAATAATAATAATAATAATAATAATAATAATAATAATAATAATAATAATAATAATAATAATAATAATAATTTAAGTCATAATTAAAGTGAACAACATTCTCTAAAGCAGAGTATTTTTGGATATGTTGGGAGAAAAAGTAATTTTTTGAGTACTTAGTGTTGAAAGTGAGTTCTTTGTATAAAAATAAAAGTGCCTGAGAAAAGGCAGAATAGGCAGCCGATGGGAGAAATGGAAAAATTTAGAGTGACTGCAAAGGTAAAGTGAAGAATATGCCAAATTAAACCAGACAGTGAAACAAAAAGAGTGAAATTAGGATTGAATTCATGATAAAATGTTGTTGCACACAGAAACAATGAGTAAACAGCCCTGTCTGTGTTCATTTTCCTCAGCCTGTTCCTGTTTAAATGGACAGGCAAATGGTATTTTCCTTTGATAAAAAAAAAAAAAAAATCATTTAATAGAGATAGGAAAGGTTAAAGGGATCAGTGATTCCACAGCTCATGTCTTGTCCCCAAATGCATTGCTTGTATTCACTATCAATATGATGAGATGAATCAAGCAGGATTTAAAAGCTGTAATGAGAAAGTTTATAAGACCTCCAGAGTGGATTGTGTCAAAGTAATATTTCCGGATCACTAAAACTGCTTTAGTTATTCGCTGTGATTTGCCTTTCTGTTTCTGACATAGAGTGAATTAAAACAAAAGGTCAAACGTTGCGTTTGAGCATTTGTGTATCTATTCAAGTAGAGAAGAAGCCTCTGCAGACAGAAAACAAGGTATTAAACTCTGTCCATGTCCTTCCTGAAAAGACAACACTTTTAAAAGGTTATCTCAGATAATAAATTTAAGTAAACCTGTTCATTTTAAAACCCATTTAAGGTTGAAGAGAATTTGTACTACCAAATAACCAAACTAAACTTAACAAAAAAAAAAAAAAAAGAAATATACATGTATGAAAATGTCCCAGATAAATTTAAGTCCACAATCTGGCTAACTTAATGCTGTGATGTTAATTTATGGATTTGTGTTCCGATGAGTAACAGGTTGCAAGAGATTGCTCTCAGGAAATCTTGAAGGTCAGCAATTCAAAGCAGGCCATGTCATTTAAGCCCTAAGGGTGGAAAGGGCTTTGTAAACATCCAAAAATAAATCACTAATAACCTCACAGTTGTCAGATTAAAGTGCAAACTTTTGGTACCTCTGTAAAGGTAAGACATCAAAGAATAGTATCCTGGTGTTAGTACTATTGTAGCTTTTACCCTGCCTGAATTAAATACAATAAATTTAGCATTTTTTTACCTCACCAAAATGTTGTTATAAAAATATATTGCAAAACATCACTAAGATATTATTTTTCACACAAAAAAGTAGTTTAGCCTTTTAAATCTACATGTTGGGTAAAAGTTCACCAAATTTGGACTCAATCAATTGAAAAATGTAGTGTTTTATAAATGTTTTACTGAGAAATGTCCCAAGTGGAGAGGTCATTTGGAGACATTTATCCAAAAATGTCTCCAAAGGTGGTAAATATTGTCAGCTGTTTTGAAGTAGCTGTAAAATCATAACATGTTGGGCAAAACTTGCATGTCGGATAGTTTTCGAATGATGAAAGCCTTCTTTAGCGGACAAAAAAAAAAAAGTAACATGGAGCGGTTGCTTACGGAGAAAGCCGAAAACACTCGAAAACTGATCCCTCACGAGGGATCGTCGGGCTTAAGAGGTTTTTAAGGTTTTTGCATACACGGAGCTTATCATCTCTTTTAACTTTCTCAAAATATTCCTACATTTATTTTTTTCTTCACGCACAGATCTGACTAGGAGCCAAGTTCCTTTTTATGTTCCTCTTGTAATTTATTTGAAGAAGTGCACGATGACCCATATAAAAGTAGACTAATGAGAAAATACTCTTGATGCATTCCAAACAGCCATTCCAAACACCTCTTCCCCACACATTAAATTCACAGTTTACAGTTTGTTACAAAATGCACACTGTGTCCACATTTTCAAAGAAAAGGACTTAACAAAAAGTCAGAAAATTAGCCACTGGGTCAAACAAGTTCATCTTATGAGATTCCCAATTGGATACCCACTGAGGCACTGTTTTGGATCTTTAAACTGTTCCTCCACTGCAGCAGACCTTTGTCATAACAAGCAGTGATCTACAACAACTATATTGTTT
This sequence comes from Poecilia latipinna, assembly GCF_001443285.1. NCBI lineage: Eukaryota > Metazoa > Chordata > Actinopteri > Cyprinodontiformes > Poeciliidae > Poecilia > Poecilia latipinna. The sequence continues at coordinate 151,540 of NW_015113469.1, read as the reverse complement.
CACACTGCAAAATATATTTGGTACACAGCTTAGGTTGTAAAGCTGTTTAACAGCTATCTTTTGTCCAGCTTTACGTTTCCTGTGCCTGGCAAGTTTATATATCAGCTATGGGGAAATAAAGTATCTTGTGTTTTTGTGTTTCAAACAATTTGAGGGTTAAATATTACGTTTATACAGAATGCTTATCCCACTAATGTTCCTCTTTAATTTTCTATTTAGTTCATGGATTCCTCAACAAAACATTATATATATATATATATATATATATATATATATACATATATATATATATATATATATATATATATATATATATATATATATATATATAGATAGATAGATAGATAGATAGATAGATAGATAGATAGATAGATAGATAGATAGATAGATAGATAGATAGATAGATAGATAGATAGATAGATAGAAATCTAATTCCCATCACACTAGCTGTGTCAGGATCTTGGGTTGTTTGAGTTTAACTTACATTTTGTTATTTTTTGTGTCCCTTCTTAGAGATTGTAGTTATGTTTATTTTTGTGTTTAGTCCTTTTTTTACTTACTCTAGTTTTTATTATGTTTATTATCAGTGGCGGAACAAGTCGCCGTTGGGTCAGGGGGCGGGGCTAATGACCGGGCCCTTTATACCCAAAATAACAAAGCTCATGAAAACATAATTTTATAAAATACTAATAAAAGCCATTCATATTTGTCGTAAAAAATGCTCCAATCTACCTAGTTTACAATCCGTTCCTAAGTATCTGGCTGATAATTACATTATGGATGATTGGTGACGTGTTTTACCCAGAATACACTTGGAGACAATATTGGCGATCAACCTGTAAATTTGTATGTCATAAAGTTAAATGTAAGAATGAAAATAAAGCCAGTCAGCACAATAAAATGTAGCACAGCATTTTATTCAATATTTTACACCCACTATGTCATTAAAATCAGTCGGTCTTGTAAAGTTTTTAGCAACCATGAGTCAACAGTGACTGGGGCAGCCTGCTGTATAATCTACTTGGGGACTTATTACAGTAATCTAAATACAACATACTCAACAGGCGTGGGCCACACCTTCTTATTATGTCTTGTGTCAGATTCATTTCCCAGTCCTCAGTGTATTCTCCCTGTCCCCCTATGTCATTTCCTCTTTCTCTCTCTCTTCTGCAGCCCACTACCCAGGTTTTTTGTTCAGCATTCAGCCTCCCAGTACATAAGCGCCTCATTCTCAGTTCAGGGTGTTTTCCAACCCAGGTCTTCAAGACACTGGCCTGCATGTTTTAGATGCATCTCTGTTTTAACAAACGTGATTCAGATAGTTGCAGTTCAATTAAAGCCTATTAATTAGGCATTGATTGAAATCAGGTGTGCTGAAGCAGGGAATTGGCAAAAAATACAGGGCAGTGTTCCTTTAGGACCAGTTTTAGGAGATACCGTCACTCAGATTTAGCTGGATGTGTAAAAAACAAAACAAAACAAAACAAAAAAATATACACAATAATATGGTTGTTCTGAAGTAGAGATGAGATGTATAGCCAGAGCCTGACGTGAAATTTGGGCTGGTTCGACCCAAAATTATATGGTGCGTGGTTGGTCAGGCTTCTGTGGCACATTTTTAATAAGCTTACAATACACAGCAAAAAGGAAAATAAATGAAAATGCACATGCACAATACTGTGGTAAGAAATAAAGAAAATAAGGTGTAAAAGTTGAAACTGTAACAAGCACAGCTCCCTGCATACACACAGCTCTGCCCTGCTCTGCTCAAATCAGTCACACATTCCAGAAGATTTGCACTTCAATGTGTCCGCATATAGTTCATAATGTACATAGTTGCACCTCTGCTAGTACCATGGCTTGGAGCATGCCTGTAAGTACTATATATTTTCTTAAGGAAACACCTGTCTTGTTTTACAGTAGTGCAGCCTCTACTGGAAAAGTATCACACAATTTACAATGTGGAGTTATGTATAAAGCCAAGACAGTAGTAGCTACAGCTTGGTCTTTATAGCATTTAATGGCTTTTTTGTGAAACAAATTCTGTTCTACTGTCTTGATAGAGTAGATTATTCTCTGTTTTATGAGTTTTTATGATTTATTAATCCCTTTAAGATTGAAAACAGTTGTCATGAACCTATGCAACTTTGCCTCAATTAGAATTCAAGGATTTGTGAAAATTCATATAACTGTCACGTTTCCTTACTGCCATATCTGCCTGCTGCTCCTCACCTGTGTCATTGTACATGAGAGGACCTGTTGTGAGCTGCACTTATAGTTTATTTGGTCAGTGACTCAGACACACACAAACAAAGAGGACAGGATAAAAACTGTTATACAGAGTTCAAAAACTAAGCCAACCTGAAACAAGTTTGAAGCAAAAATGTAGAGGCACATAGATAAAAATAACCTTCCACAAGACAACTAAGCCTATAATGTATTGCTAACTGCTGTTCTTATGTAACCTCATTCCAAATCTACAGACTCGAAATATAATCTGCATCCAGTGAGTAAACAGGATTATTTTTTTTTTCTTTAGGAATAAAATCCTGTCAGTCTAGCATGTAACTTATGCAAATGCAATGTGAATATTTGTGTGGTAAAACAGGTCTTTTTTTTTAAAAGGTCAGTTTCTAAATGTTAGGTAAACATAAGTCGGTTATGTTATTTCAGTAGGTTGTACGTGTACTTAGACATTTTACTTACAAGTCCAAAAATAAAGTCCTGATCTGGTTTGTCATGTAATAAAACTCAACAGCATCATTCAAAACTAATACAGGGTTAATTTTGTGGAGTCTTGACTGGAATGTTGGCGTTATGTCTCAGAATGATTTACCTAACCTCAGTATAACTTGAAAAAAACTAATCTCAGCTCCACTCAATGGTACATATAAATGTTCCATGGTGACAAAGTTTTGAACAAAGTACAGACAGACAAAAAAAAAAGAAAAACAAAATGTTAATGGACCAATACATAAAAAAAAAAAAAACTGCATAAAAAAATATTTGTGGTGGTGGGCGATTGTTACCTGAAATGCTCTTTCCTAGTTCAGTTTCATAATGTTTAAATAAAAATAAAACAATCCAGTGATGTCGTATTGTCAAGATGAATTGTCTTATTTCTGTGTAATTTAGACATTTTCTCAATACAGGGTTGAGCAAATGTTGCTTTTTTCAATGTAGTATTGCTTCTGTACACCTTCCAACAAAGATACTAAGTTAAAAAATAGGTTTGAAGAGTGGTTCTGATCTGAAAAAAAAAAAAAAAAAAAAAAAAAAACTGCTGCTCATTTCAGCTCTAGCTCCTGGTTTACCTGGCTTTATCAGTAACAGCACAGACTGTAACACAGACACACTGCAAATTAAAGTTTCAACATTTCTTTATGAGTCTTTGATATTAGAAATTTATGTTGGACATAGTGTGCTGAAATACAGGACATTTACTGTTATGTTCAGAAAAGTCGTTAACAACAGCTCTAGTGAGTTTAATCCTATGTTTAAGAATTTTGAGGTCAACTTGTTTTTCAGCCCCATTAAGTACACTGCCTCTTAAAAATCTAAATCTTAAATTATTCATCATCTAATAAGCTAGAAAACTAGCAGCAGCAAATTAACATCAAACTCCAAAAACTAGCCTGACTGGTAACATGTAAATGAAATAGTAACTCATTTAGATATGCAAATGCTTGTGCAAATGTGGTCCCTGAAACCTACAGACCACAAACAATAGTCTGCGAATAATGGAAATGTGTTCAAAGCCTTGTCGATATTTGTTCATAGATTTAATTTGCTATTCCAGTTCTGATTTATTAATTGCTGCATTTGTTGCGCACAGAGGCTTTGTTATTGTTGTTGTCCTTTGGTTGTTTGTCTGGACCAATTACGGATGATCCTCCAGGGAGTGGATCGGACTCTTCAGATGTCTGCTGTAATGTATTGATTCCTTTCATCTCTGGTTGCTGGTCTGTGCGCAAGTGCACACGCGTGTGTGTTCAAATGTGTTTGCGTGTGCACAAGGGCACGTTTGTCAAAGACAGATGGGAGTGGGTGCTTGTGTCTGTGTGGGAAATGAGTCGATCTCATTTACACTAGTCTCCTCACCCGACAAGGGAGGGCAGACACCTCGCTCGTGTGTTTGTTGCTTCTCTATTTCCTTCCTCTCCCTTTGTTGGTTTCCTCACATATGCTCATTGGATCCTGTCATTATATTTCCTTGACACATTTGAGTCATACTGCAGCTTTATATCCCACTGGCTGCTATATTTAGTATGTGAACCTTCTAGCTTTGTCTGCTGATCTTTGCCGGTCTACTCGTTCATTTATTATTTCCATTTTTGTCCATTTTTATTTACCATCATCCATTTAGAATCTTTAACTTTCATAATCATTTTTTATCTATACAGCGCTGCACTTTATATTTCTTTCACTGTCTGTTTCATAGTGTTAATTATGAATGCCAAATACAAAAATAGTTGGCTGTGAGAGAAAAAGATAAATGGAAATAGAAACTATTTGGTGCATCATGAGATGGAAACTAACTTTCAGTTGGCATTGATTAAAGGTTTTGGGCTTGTAAAAGAATCCACTATAATTCCTTATTATGTGGTCTCTCATACACAGCCTGATGAAAAATCCTCAAAGCTGGCAATAATGCAATGAGAACACTGTGTATTTATAATTTTCTTCATGGAGAAAGAAAATCTGCATTTCTTTGCATCAAAGAATTTCAAAGCAAAGTTCTTAAGGGATGGGTTGGGGGCTGTACAGCGCAGTACAGTTACTCTGCAGTAAGGCAGTCCTGGGTTTGAATCCAGGCCTGGGGTCTTTCAACATATGTTTGCATGTTCTGCCTCTGCATGAGTAAGTTGTCTCCAAATACTTTGGTTTTGTCCCACAGTCCAAAAACATGACTGCTTGGTTGACTGGTTTCCCAAAATTGTCCGTAAGGTATGAATGTGTTTATGGTCACAGATCTGTCTGCCTGAGACTGCCTGAGACTGCCTTCCTGCGTTTGACCCTTGCCTATTTCACAGATCTACATCTCATCTCCATGAGGTCCAATAATGGTCCAATAATGATATAAAAGTTGTCCTTTTCATGCAAGGCTTTGCCTCCTGTGACATCATCACCGAGCTCTGAGTTTAAATCTACCTACTTCAGTCAAGACTTTGCTTGTTGTGACACCAAACTCTTATCTACTTTATCTAAGAACCAAAAGCTGTTGCTTATTATTCCAAGCCCACGCCTGGTTTCTGAAAAAGTTAGTGACTTAGTTTCTGAGTTTTCTGCTTGTCATTGGATTCTCAGTAGCCACTAATCAGTTTCCTTTTACCATTTGACCTCAAAGTGTCGCCAGCAGTTCCTTGTTCTTCATCTTAGAGTTTTATAATAACTCTCTTAACCCTTGTGTGTGCAAGGACTGAGGCAAACGTAGAGGACTGTGGCAAATGATACAAGTTTTATGTGTGGGGGGGGTCGGTTGGACCTCATTTCTAAATACAAGGGTTAAACTACACTCTGTCTGGCTGAAGTTTTGGGTACTCAGAATGATCTGTTACATCTGTGCCAAATGATCAGAAGGCAAATGAGGTGGATTAGCTCTGCTTGGCAACAACTGGCGGTATCATCCAGGACATGTCGCTGTGGAATATTGTCTCTGATGCCTGGAAATTTAACTTTTACCATGTCATGACAGTCATGAAGCTGTCATAATCATAATCATAATCATAATCATAAGCTGTCCTCTTCAGTCAGAGGACTCTTCAGATTTGCTGCAAGACTGACTGCTTCGGAGATCTTTCCTTCCCACAGTTTCACCATCCAGAGTGACTTTTTAAATATATTGGATGGATGATATGAGATACAACATTGATGTTCCCTTTGGGAAAAATAAAGTAAATTTGGATTGAATTCAAACCCACCTCTTGCCAGATAACCGTTTGAGTCGGGCATTAGTTCTCCTGTGAGCCTGCAGGAATAAGTGGATGTAGACAATGGATGGGCGTTCTTAGAGGGAAACTTGATTTTTTTTTTTTTTTTTTCTAATCCAGATTACAAAGGGTTCTCTCATTTTCAAACCATGGTACTTTTATTTTAGAATTCATTTTATCAATGCATCTTGTGTAGTTTATTACATTTTGCTAGGATTTCATGTCAGATTAGGCACTGAAAAATTACCCCGAGGCAACATTTATCTATGCTTGTAATTGGCAGTCCCTTCAGCTCTTTCAGAAGACAGGAGAAATTGCGCAATACAAAGCAAGCACTAATTATGCATGGGTGAATAGACAATAATGTTTTCATCTTCTAGCTTGCCTAAAATTCAGATTAACTGTTACACAATAATAATTGACTTTTGTTGTTGTTTGTTTTGTATGTAGCAATTGTGTAAAAGCAATTTTGACTATTGATCAAAAAATTTTTGTAAAAATCAATATCTGACAACTTCTATCTTTTAAAAACTTTATGAATTCATTAAAACAGACTGGTGAAAGACTTCAGCTGATATTGATTACGAATATATTGTTTTGAACACATTACATATTACTAATTACATTCACAATTCATTATATGTACATATCTCATGTCTCCTTGTCAGTCATGAGTGAAAAATGAAAGTTGAGATGCCTCTTTTGACTTATCAACCAGTTTTAAACAGTCATTTGGATCATTAAACTCTTTGTAACACTATTGTGGTAGCTTCAGCAATAGAACCTCAGAACTTCAGAAAGGGAATTCTGCTTGTCAGACATTTTTGCACTACACTGTTGGATTTGTTTTATATGGAAGAGTGAGGAACGATTCTTTGCATGGCCTGCATATGAAGCATCAGTTGAGAGTCTGAGCACAGATGCATTTAACTACTGTATGTGCAGTGCCTTCATAGGGGATTGACACCTCATTGCTAAGTGAGTGCACAAAGGATGTTCCTCCTCAGCATCCTGATAGTCAAAGCCCAAAGGATAACATTTCAGTAATGATCACCTAGCAGGAGATGCAGGTCAATGACCTGTAAATTCCTGTTTATAAATTACGTAACCTCCTTTTTCGTTTTATGCTCTGATGAAGACCAAAAGACCAAAACCTTAGTATGTTTGCTTACAAGGGTGATTTAATCTGCTGAAACTGATATCAGTCAAGCTTGTCCAGAAGCACTGCACCATTTACAGATTCTATTTTCAACATAGAAAACTGCTATGTTGTAATACACAATTTATTCATTTTATATGCAATAAGAAAGAAGGGGAAAAATGATGCATTTGTTGTTGTTTTTAGCTTGACTTATAGTAGATGCAGTCACTGTTTTGTCAAAAAAATGTGTAACATTACATGTGTAATCTTTTAGATTTCTGCAAATTAAGACTTGTGTTTGATAAGGTCTCACTACTTTGTTGTTTACAGTTTTGTTAAAATTGTAACAGTATGGAGTTGCCTTAAATATAGTCTCTTTGCAAAAGAAATGCTTGTTTTATTCTCTTTAATGGCAAGCTGAAAAAAAGCAATCAAACACCTTGAGGCACAACTTCTTCAGCAATAACAATGAAAAGGAGTTCTCAGCAAAATAAGCACTATTATTAGAGCGCAATTAGGGAGGCCTTAATCGCATACAACTGCTCACAAAGTTTCCATTTTCACGTGTATGCTTGGATCATTAAACTCCTCCTTTTTTTCAAAAAAATAAGACCAAACAGCCTTTTATTCTGCCATGTCTGATTTTCACATTGTGTGGTAGCATGCAAACATACATAAGTCTAATTCAATAAAGATTTGTGGACAGTAGTGAAAAGAACCTGAACACTTAAGACAAAGAAGATAACTATAGAAAGGACAAAATCATTAATTAAACCAAACAATCCAAACCTCAAATTTGGATTTATAAGACAGGTTACCTGATAAAATGGTAGAACAATTAAACAACAACCAAGGGGATCAAATGCATAGCATTATGAACAAAAGACCTACAGAAAACCTGATACTATACATATACATTAAAGGGAGTTATATCTGAACCACCAGGTGTTGCTATTGGTAACCTAGGACAGGAAGCGTGTGGAGAGGCAGCATGCCAAGTTTGCAGAGTCTACACCGTATAATCAGTCTATGACAGGGTGGATAAGCTGAACGTCCGGGTCAGCACCAGCAGGAAAAGCAGGTTATATCCCCACTTTCAACTCGTGTTGGAACAATAAGGCATTCTTAAATGGAATAAGGCATTCTTAAATGCAGAAGGTCATATTATGACCTTCTGCATTTAGGAACAGTAAAATGTGAAAGGAACTGCAGTAAAACAGTGCCGTATACATTCCCCGTGGTGGGGTGAAAAAGCCTTTAGAAGAACATCTTTCACAGCAGTAGCTAAATCTGACTCTAAAGAGTTTTTTGAAAAATACATGTGTTTTGGGGTGGTAAAAATTCTCATAGTGAGAAATAGTTGTGTCTAACAGAACCACTCAATAGATTTCCTAATAATGCTGGTAGGATAGAAGTCACAGATGCATGATGAATGGTATGTATAATCTATAATTATTACGTCAATGCCACAACATTATTCTTGTCATTCTGCACAGCTAGCTTCATTTGTGAAAGCTCAAAGTTGTCATGAATATTCCCATCTTCAGCCTTTTATTCTGGCTGGAGATTTATGAGGTACATGTAAAAGCTGTGGGCTTGTTTCTTCACTAAAAACCATGAAAAACTTGATAATTAACTGTTTTAGGTACCAAGACATTTTATATTAAATTCTAGTAGAGGAAACTGAAACAGTTCAACTGTTCCTTTAACCATTTCAATCTGTGGACATAAATTTTACAAAAAAAAAAAAAACTATATGAGGAGAGACAAATGTATACAACAGCAGCAAACACAGCAAAGTTCATATATCAACAGACTAAATAGTGTTTTATATTTCATTCTCATCGGTTTTAGATTATGTGTAATTCTAATGGAGTAGTTGGAGCTTTTCTGCCAAGTGATGATAGGAAAAAAAGCCACACATCACACAACAGGTTTTCGTGACTCTTGTAGGCAATACTGTGTCCAGTTTTCTACCTTGTCTAATGCCTTACCTAATAACAAGCTCACTTTTCCTCAGAGCTATAATGGAAGAATATATGGGGCAAAATAAGAGAGCTGGAAAAATGCCACCCCACACAGCTAAAGAACTAGCAGATATATCAAGCTATTATAGATTTTGGCACTCCGATATCTTCGGAGAGTCTCTGGAATGCACTGTTCAATAGGGCCAGGTTCTTTTTAGATTAAAATCTCCTCCCGGGCCATTTTGTTGATACCTACATCAGCACAGAGACACACAGTGATGGCAAAGCACCTATCGGCCAAAGTTACTGAGAAGTTTCCACCAGCAGAAGACGGAGCGTACATGATCCAGAGCTTAGTTAGCGAACCTAAATGATTATTTCATTTGATGGATTTACTACCATTTCATGTAGTAAGAGTGAAAAGAATGCCGACTGGTCATGGTGGCAATAAAAACAACTTAAAAGCAATGAGAGCACTTCATTTCTACTAATTCAAAGTTGTTGCCCATTTCATTCTTTGTAACAGCTTATTTTTTAATGTTTGATGTAAGTAAGAACACAACTACTGTGAGAGACTAGAGGGTAATTTATATCTATGAATCCTTTCCTAGCCCACTAAAATGTATTTTTCTTGTATTTACCCTGAATGATCAAGGATGTCTAGTAATTTCTCTTAGTCATTTAAACCCCAATCCTCCCAATAGCTCATTAAAACAGTTATAGTCCCTTGATTATGTATTTATACTTCCAAAAACCACTCAAAATTGTTGCTTTTAAGCTTAATTAAATAAAAGTGAACTATAAGTTGCTATTCTGGAAACTTGAGTGCAGTTGTTTGCAATGACTTGTGAAGTGGCAAAGTAGTTTAAGAGGATGCATTCAAAGTTATGCTACACTTTTCAGATTTTCATTTGCTTTTGAAAATCTCTATTTGCATTTCACTTCACAGTATGCAAAATAAATAAATGAATAAATAATGCATATCTTACTTATAGATACTTTCATATCAATCATGCAAAATCAAGTCTCTGGCTATGAAACTACTTCCTACTGATAAGGCTTTGGCCAAGAGAAGCAGAGGTGGTGACACTGTCCCAACAACTGACCACTGTGTTTTTACATGTCCATCTGTGTTGTGCTGACAGCAAACACAAAATTTTAGTAGTACAAAAAAAAAAAGAAATAAATGGGCTTAGGAAATATAGGAGAATATATATCAGTGTTTAAGAAATAAAAAGACAATAAAATCACTTGAAATAATATATTCTTAGAGGAAACAATATGTTTTACATATATGCAGGTGGTAATAAACCTGGAAAAGAAAAAGGGCTTATAAATAAACAGAAAAAACATAGCATTCAAGAAAAAAAAACTGTTGGTTTAAATAAACAATATGCACTAAAACACAAACCTAAATTACAAAACTTAAAAACTGAAATGTACATTTAAACCTTAAGTAACAGATGATTTATTAAATAAATCTGTTCTTTTCATCACCTTGTTGCATTTAATGGCATAGAAATTTGTCAGACTGCTTTTAGGCCCTGTAATTATTTTTAATGAGTAATTCATTTATTTTTGTATTCTTAATTATAGCAGGGTTGGTCCTTTTTGTGCTAACTTAAGTATATTACCTATGCAAAATAAATGTAACTATTATTATTTTACAACCATGAAAAATAACTTTACCAATTAACTATGTGAAAAAGCATAACAAATAAGCTGTCATTGCAAAACAAAACAAAAAACATTATAAACAAACATCTAAACAATATGATTCATAGGCAGGCCACCTCATAGCCATAAACTTGTATAATTCCATTGCAATGCCCTGTTTAACAGAAGCTCACTATGTAACTAGGTATTAAAATTGTCATTACATCTTACACACTTGGGGGCATCTTTTAAATCCCTTCCCATTGTCATGTCTCTGTTTCCTCCCCTGTTTTCGGTCCTCTTTATTTTTTTACCCTCAACATTAAATTTGATTTTTTTTTTTTCCTGCAATTCTGCTGCTCACTCTATCCTTCCTACATCTAATGATTGCTTGGGCTGAGAACTCTGCTGTGGGACAGATTCATTACAAAGTAACTGGGGAAATTGAGAGAAGTTGAAAGAGATAACAGAGCGGAAACAGCAAGATGAGGGAGATAAGTAGTAATGTTGTTATGAACCTCTTATCCTTTCATGCCTTCATCTTTGTACTTGTCTTTCACTAACATAGATACAGACAGGCATAAATTTAAGAGACACCTTCTCTAGAGTACTGCAACAAAGAAAGTCTTTGTTCAGCTTAATGGATATTGCAGATGTGTTGTGGTAATAGTACACTAATGTGCCATCATCCTATTTTAAATCATTCTTTTTCTGATGACTGATTAGTGGCATATGCAGCTACGTTCTTACACACCAAACTGATGTCAAAAAATTTCAGTGATGACACGGCTCCCTTGCTATGCCCGTTCACATTCCAAGTGTCTAGCACAAAAAAAAATATAGCATTCAATAGCTGTTTGTGAAGAAGGTTAGTTTTTATTTTGAAATAAAATTGTTACTATACACTAGGACCCCGTTTCAGAAAGTCGAAAGTCCTAAGTAGAAGGCAGAAAATCTGATTTGAAGGCTTTGGAATGATTTGTGACCACTATGGATCACAGAAAACTACTAAAAAACTAAAAAAAAAAAAACTAAAACTGCTTGTTCTGAAAAACCATATGCTACAAGATTTCCTCACATTTAAGCGAGGGCTTTCGAGATCAGAGAAAACTTAGTTCAGAGAGTCTTTCCAACTTCTAATCACTTCCATTAGAGAAATGTTCCCTGATTTCAAAACTGCAGCGTGGTACCAGAGCACGGATTCATCCTCCATATCGACATCAAAACAGCTATGAGATGCCAACTGTTTGAAGCAAAAGTCCAAAATCTCACGACAATAGCATGTGCAATATAAAGAAAATAAGATGATGGCATCAGGACCAATCTTGACTTAGGTGCACACTATGAATTTAACATATTTCATTCTTAAACACATGCACTGTAAAAAATGGGAATGCATCACAAGCAAGATATTCTTCTTAGATTGGGTCATGTACTTTTACCCATATTTAGAGCCACATAACACCTCTTAACAGCACACTCTTATATTAGACAAAAATGTGACAAACTTTCATAAGGAACAGGGTTTATTCAATATGCCAACTGGCCAATGAGATTTTTTTTCCCACTGACTGACCTGACAACTGTTCAACAAGTAAAATGAGCTGAAAAACATTGACAGGGGTCTGACGGAACCAAATGGTGCGTTGTGCATCAAAAAGACAAGAGTGACAGATGCGCACCAACCGTCCAGATGTCCCTGACAGACAATTGGCCCTAACATCTGAGGGGACAGCACGGGTACTTTACAAGCCAACCACAGCTACGTTCAAGGCAAAAGTTTTCCTGCATAAAACTAGTTTATTAAAACCTGGAGGTCCAAGTACCTAAACTCAGCCACCATTATTTGGAAATGAAAATAATTTAAATATGAATCAACAAAATAACTGGAAAATTTTAAACGAGTGCAATTGTGTATATGATGTTTCAATGTGTATGGACTTTTGCTATCCTCAATTTAGTAGGAAGAAAACACATCACTCCAAGGAAACAATTTGATACTGTAGATGGGAGACTCAAGTACGGGGTTATGTTTTTATATGTAATATTCTTTTATTTTCTTAAATATTGCTGTTCAGTTGGTTTGTGGAACCATTTTCTGCTCAATGCTTTCAACCCTCGTATGCTTAAACCAACCAAAGCCCCGCTGTCTCAAGTCAACTTGTTATTAATGAAATATAATAGGGAAGAGGAGGACATATGTAAAGCTAAGCCCATTAGCTCAATCTCAATATGATTTAAGTTTCACTAATTAAATCCCAACAGGCAGAAACTGCTCTGTGAAGTCAGCGTGTGGTCTGTGTTAGTACATGTGTGGAGTGAGGGCATACTGTTTTGGGGCAACCCCAAGACTGTTTGTCTTGTAGTCCGTATCACATCCTTCCCATGATGATTTTTTTTTTTTTTTTTTTTTTCTGAAAAAAAAAGTTTTGAAAACAAGGGACTTGAAGACACTTTGTCCCCAAGGCAGTAAAGCTGTCATCACACTCACTTACCCAGATTCTTATCTTTTGGGGTTTATGGCTTTGCAACAAAAGGTAAAAGAGGTTGAATGGTGATGTAAAGTAGAATCAGGCCAACTAAAAAAATAGTGTAGTTTGTCCAGGGTACTATTTTTTTTTAATAACACTCTCTCCCAGGTTCACATTTATATTATAACTGAGTATTTTGTATCTTAAAAGTAGCAGCTGGTGTGAACTATTAATTGGAATTAAACTGTTTATATGAAACTTAGATCTTAAGAGTTAGTTTGAAATTGGATTCCTTTCTACAAATCACAGAGAGCAAGCTCTGAAATGTTTACTGATCATGAAAAAAAAATGTTTTGCTCAGGTATCAAAATATTTACATTTAAACATTCTGGTATGGACAGATTTTCTTGTGTATGCATTTCTTCTCATAAATATCCTACATTTGGTCATCTTCAACAGGACAACTTTTTTCAGGTCAGACATACGATTTTGGAACGTTACAGATAACCAAGACATTAAGCCAGTGAAAGTCTCCCAGGCTGAGCCTTTCATAGTAGTCATTGCATGAAAAATAAGAAAAAAAAAAAACTCAGTAGTTCTTAAGCTGCTGTGTTGTAGTGACATGACACATGAATGCTGATGTTTTGAAAAACACCGGTTACATGGGATTAAGCATGAAGAAGTGAAAGGGATGAGACCTTGTGAAGTGTAAGCATGCCGATATCTTTCAAAAATAAAAACACGTTGTTTGTCAGAAAACCATGAAAACAAAGAACTTTTCAAATCAATGAATAAAATCCCAAAGTCGGTACTCCTTATGAGTCCATGTAAACTTCTGACTCCCCCCCCCCACACACACACATACACACACACACACACACACGTAGCTAGAGTCTGATCTAGCACAGATTTCTTGCAACAGTTTATTTCAAATGGAAATTTCAACTTGCCTGCATTTTACGAGATATGGATGCTAACTGAATAATGGAAAGATGGTTGAGTAACAGCAGAAAACCTGCAGAGGGAGAACATGCAAATGCCACAAAGTAAGAACCCAGCTGAGATTTAAACATGCAACCTTCTTACAAACCATTCCTCATGAGACATGTAACAGATTTCCTATTCAATACATGCTTTACTTTTTCTTCATATTATACTCTATGAAGGTTTTGTTTGAATAACTATAAATTATTATTGTTATATTAGGTAAGCCATCTGCAATAGTGATGATATTAATCAGTAATAATCAAAAGCTTAGTTTCATCCTTTGATAAATATGATCCAAGTTATATGGTCAAATAAATATCACTTTCTAACATGCTGACCTTCTCGCCACCTCACCACATCAATCCATTTTCAATCTCCATTTTCCAGACTACTGATGTGACACATCCTAACAGCAAATTACACAAGACTTGTCGCAGCGAATCAACCTCCAAAGAGTACACATTACTTTGAAAGTTGTGCTGGATTTGCACTACACATACCTTTTCTTGTGGATGTTAAATATACTTGTAGCTTTCTTAATTGGTTAGCAGAGTTAGAAGACATTTAAATACAAAAGGGACATAAATGAAGGGAAAGTCTCACACAACTCACTCATTTAAGCTATATTCTTTGTTTCTAATTTTCTAAGCACCTAATTCAAGGGATAAAGCATACACCATGCACACCACGTTTTGGCTTGGAGCACCGTAGCACACAACTTGGGGCAGAACAACTATTTTATGTCTGTCAAACTCTGTTATTTTGTGAATTTTTCATTGACGTTGCTAAAAAAAAAAAAAAAAAAACTGGGAACAAATGGTGTTTTTGCAATAGCCTGCCAGAGATAAAAATCTAAAATCCCCCCAAAAATGACCTTAAGACACACTGCACTGAAAATAAGAGACAAGTGAAGAGACAAAGAAACAGCTAGTGGCCAAATGAAAAATTAAAGACTGAAATAGCTTGGGGAAACATGGCACGATAAAGTAAAGACAATAAAGATTTTCTTTGCGAGAAGCCACAAGATTTACTCTGGTGCTTTTAAAGCAAAAATATAAATTAATAAGGAATGTAAGGTATTCTAAGAAATTCACACATAAAAACTGAAGTCTTACTTTTCAGTTAGACAGGCGTCTCCTGTGAGCTGTATCTTAAAACAACACATTCTCTTATAATAATGGCATCACCTGTAATTTCAGAAAAAAAAATAGTAATCTGTTTCAAAAAAGTTTAGTACTAAAATATTCCTTATGTACTTTTTTTTTGTTTTGTCACAATTTAAAGAAAAAAAAAGGACAAAGTAAAATATGTGCCTAAAGCTTAAAGGCAAAATTATTACATTGTACACATCTAAAAGAATGAAATATTAATTAATCATAGCATTTTCATTTCTGCTCAAGCAAATATGCATTTTTAAAACAGATTTGTCATAAAAAGCTCTTTGAGTCATTAACTTAAGAACAGAAAAGCAAATCTAT
>NW_015113469.1:121110-132122 GCF_001443285.1 Poecilia latipinna | reverse complement strand
AGCGTGGACAAGATGAGCCGAATGGCTTCGTTCATTGCCAAACCACAAACATAGGCAGACTACAATTCTAAAACAGTGCAGAAAATGACATCAGTCATTGACAATGCCTTCCTCTGTTCACTGATTGACCCTGTTGAAACTCAACTGGAGAAATCCAACTCAATGGGAGAAAACGCAGACAGAGCACTGAAGGGAGTTTAGAATCAAGTGGAATTTCATATGAAGGCAATTGCCAGTGCACAGGAAACCCAATGGCCTTTGAGCTAGGTCACAGATTTTTTTAAAAAGTTTTTCGAATAAAACAAATGTAAGTTTTTTGGACCTACAAACATCCACACCACGCAAGAAGTAAATGCTGAGAAAGACCACATTAATTCTCCAACAGTCTTGGGGAGGTAAAATGTTTGAAGTACTTTTCACACATTGGAAGTGGATATATTAAGTGCTGATTGTAAAACAAGATTAAGCTTTGCACTAAAGTCCTGTTTACTTGCTTCAAACTACCACATTAAACCACTGGAAATATTTCTAGGAAAACTGCATATTTGTACGTTTATTAACATTTCCTTTAAGATATGGTTTGCTTTTATTTATGTCTAAAAAATAAAAACACTATTGTGCTGCATTAAAAATCTCATTCTAAAATTCTGGCTTAAGGGAATTTAAGTGCCGTCATCCTTCTGTGTCATTAAGATGTGGCTGAAAGGGTACTACCACTTGAAAACAGACACAGTCATTAAGGTGCTTTCATCGTCTCCACAACTATTATTTGCCCAACAGAGTTGACTAGGCTAATTCTCTTAAGATATTTTGTCAAAACAGGTTTCTTGTGTCATTTCATTTATCCCTAGACTTCTGAAACACTTGCCTTCTCTTCTCTATCCCCCCTCCCCCCCTTTTTTTTTATTTGGCGCAACTCTCTAGAGTAACAATTAGGCCAGTGATCCATTGAACAACACAGACAGCATCTGCCCCCACTACTTCCAACCTCTTCACTAGAGGAAATTTATGTTTTAAATGCCTTTTAAGCAACTCCAGAAAATACAAACCAAGTTGCCATGAAGATAAAAGATACACAAGCTGCATCCATGGCAACCAGATGTCATATTCTGACAGTGTGATGCAGTATATCATGCGACATTTCTGTCTTAACACCTTGTTATATAGCCAGATATATTTTTCTACCTTCTACTCTTTAGTCAGTCTGTTTCTGGACTAATTCTGCCCCCTACTGGGGCTCCTCATCTTCTTTTTTTTTCTAATGCTATTCTTTTTTTCCCCCCACTTTACAGCACAAAAAGCATCTGTTGAGTACAGCTTTAAATATGCAACCTTGTCTATGACAAGATCTTGTGTCCTCATTCAGTAGGACGTATATGCAGAAAGTACTACTCCTCTTCACATTGTCCTTTCTGGTGTCATATTTAGTGAAGACGTAGCAGCAGTAGCCATCTGTTGTGTCTTCGCATATAATGCTATTTCATAGTCCCTCCCTTTTATTGCCTGAAACCATCCTGGCCTCCTTAGTCTGTCTTTATGAGGCACAGGAAGGACAACTAGGTAGTAAAGCATGCTTGTGAATATGTGTGTGCGCAGGTTTAAGTGAGCAAGTAAAGCAAAGAGAGAAAGAAAGAAAGAAAGAAAGAAAGAGAAGTTCCCATTCCTTGGAACCTCAGCTGCTCCTGTTAAATCACCTGGCTGAACACTTATAAACACTTAAGAGTTCTTCAGACATTGGCAGAGTCATGCTGCCTTTACTTGGCTTCTGCATTTTGATTGAATTTTTTCAAACATTTGCCCTTTTAATAAACTTTACAGGATTATATCCTATGCCTCATAAACTCTGTTTTAAAATCTTCTATGCTTTCCACATGACACCCTGTTGTTATTATTGTGTTAAATTCATTAACCTGAACACACCTTGCATGATGAAAACCTTCTGCTTCCTTGCACAAGTAAGGATGTGAGCAATATAAAACATGTTAATTACTTTTTTTCCCCCAACAAAATCATTCTCAAGTAATGAGCTTTCACCAGCTTGGTCTTGCTTATTTTGAACTCTATTTTGAACTATTTTAGGACCTCTTGTCATTTTAGGGTGTTTTCACACCTGATAGTCCAGTAGACACGGTTCGATTGGAGGCTGAAATGGCAATGGAAAAAATCTTTAAATTATATGACTATTACTATTTTTAACTGAATTCGTCTTTTGATACTATAATATATCCAGATGCACCTCTCAAACAGGATATTCATTAAAAGGTTTTCTTAAGATTTTGTGTATTTTTACCCAAAGTATGGAAGAATTAAATATGCGGATAAAATTATTGATAGAGGTCTGTCAGCACTGTGGAATTCTGAGGCATATTACATCGAAAAATCTCATTAAGAGCCAAACTGTATAGAGTTGGAGGAATATGCCACAAGACTCTTTGCTGACATCTCCCCACCGATGTTAATACCGCATTCATGTCATATTGAATTTGCCACAAATACGAGCAGCCAGCTGGGAGAAAAATGGGCATGTCAGCCTCCTGGTGCTAATTACAAGTAGGATGTGTGGGAATTTTTGTTGGTTAGGATGTCTCCCGTGTGGCCTGACAAATTGGGCATAGCTTGTCAGCTGGCAAACAGCATCAAAAAGCCTTTTGAGTTCACACCAGTCCATAACTTAGTGAAGTTATTTTATGTTATTTATAACTCTCGAAAACAAAAAACAAAACAAAAAAAAATGATTATTTACTTACAGTGCTATGTAATCTTATTTGGAAAACAAAATGTTGGCAGGAACTTAATAAGTAGCTTTGGGGTTTCTGTAAAAAGTTTTTTCCCTAATTCTCTCTTTGTCAGTGGTGAACAGAGGATTGACTCAAAATGTGGGTTACTGCAAAATGAAGCAGATTTTATTTTTTTTTTAAATGTTTGTCCGTTTGTTTAAATGAACACACCAGCTGAAACGTGCCAGTTAAGTCCTTTAGTACTGCAAATAATGGCCCGTTTACCTAGGCATAAAGAGCGGTAAAATCAGAAAAGTATAAGCTTATATTCAGCAACAAAAGGGACCAGTGAGTAAGCTATGGGAATAGTTGGTTCACTGCATGCACTCTGCATTTTGTAGAGCTCCATATTTACTAAAAAACAAAACTTTTCGGATATTTGCTTTCAGATGAATTATTTATTAACATTTTTATTTGTTTTATCTGACTTCAGACTTTAACAGCAGGGATGAGTGTTTTTGATGATGGAATAACACAACATGATACAAAACATAAAAAGTAGACTTTTACAAAACATAAATATCACATTGTTAATTTGAAATGACGAGCTCAATTTGTACACTAATCACATGCATATTTTATTGGGGTTTTTTTTTTAATTTGTTTTACTTTATTTATACATTTGATTTACCACATAATTTTTAGAATCGGTGATATAAGTGCTTAGCCAGAGAAATATAGCCACTCGCTTGGCTTAACTCTGTTTCTGCAGTGGTGTTGATTTTAATGTTTCTACATGGAAGCAGATACCAGAGGGACTAACAAGTCTTCAACTCCTCAAGCTGATTCAACTTGTCACATACTCTCCAGGGAGCAGAAGACTCCATTAGCTTTATGGACAACTCAGAGTGTGCAAGTCTTTTTATGTCTGAAGTTCATTTGGTGAATATTTATTTGTGTGTTTCTGTGTGTGACTAATGCTTTTTAATATAGCTGAGTGACTGTGAGTGAAACAGGTTTCTTTGATATACTGACAATACTGAAGTTTCCTTTCACTTTTAGACATGCAACTTTTAGTGTCTCCCACGTTCTTTTATTGCTCCCCTTGAATCTGTTTTTACTGACTTTACTTTTTAATACAGTTATAGTCAACAAAAATGGAACTCTAACCTGTGAACATTTTTGCAAGATTTTCCACCCATTTTTTCTCTTTGCAATGAATAAAATAAGCACATAAAGAACACACAAACATATAACCAATAAAAGTGACTAAGACAGAAAGACCTCAGAAAGACTTGAGGTGTTATGGACAACAGAAATGGCAGATTTACTGTTTGTGAAGGGCAGATTATTATTATTTAAAAGGTATTTAAATATTTCAAGATATGTCTAGAATAATGATTAGTATTTACGCAAACCAACCCTAGAGTGGAATTCTAGCTAGAGACAGGTTTAAATAGAGGCTAGAAAAACTTCAACAAGCTAGACTTTCCACAGGCAGACAGCCGGCTTCATTTAAAACAGAGTTTTTAAAAGTCAGTGTTTATAGCTGCTTCCTACAGTCCTAAAGTGGCTGCACTCTTAGCAGCAGTTCAAAAGACAGTTTAAGTAACGTGTCCTGTCAAGTATTTAAGACGTACCATAGAGAGATGCAGGTTGTCTATGGAGGTAAATACGTTTCAAAACACTCACACTTATATTCGAGATCAAAAGATTTGTGGATGACGATGTGAGAAGTTGCAGACCACAAAATCCAAACTTGTACCAATAGTCACATGCATGTGAGTAAAAGTGTCACCTGCCGAACAATTCCACACAAACAAGCTATGGATGTGAAGTTGTAGGAAATTACAAATGGCATTTTCATTTACATGTGTCAGTTTTCCCACTATATCTAAGACATTCTTCACAAATTTGGCAGGATTTGATCCTCTACAAAATCCCATTAATTTGGACTCATGTTACACGAGTTTTCCAATATCCCAGCAAACATGGGAAGATAGGAAACGATGTAAAAGGAGTTTAAGAAGAGTCACTTTTAAATCAGTGGCCAATGTCGCTGTTTTAATACACAGCTCTAGATTGTAAAATCTGGTGGAATGTTTCACTTCTTTATTCACTTGAGGATAAAGAACACTCAGTTATTCAACGCAGTTCCTGCTCTCACTCCTTGCTTGATCTTCCTGTCACTTTCCTGTTTTACCCAAATCTTATGGCTTGCCATGTTATGAGCATTAAAAGTCAGTTGTGCCCCTGAGCATTAAATCTTTTAGTTTTGGTGCAGAATACTTCCTGGGAGTATTAGTTCAGCTTTAGAAATATTTATTGCCATGTTTAAATAAGGAATCCCATTTTTCATTTGTTTTAAATGAATAACAGAAAATCTTCAGTTTTGACTCCATTGACTTCAGTGTGAGCAGAAGGTTTGGGAGGCCAACTTACTGGAAATGTGACAAAGCCAATGTTGCTGCATTAATGTAGCAGTCCTGAGTTTCCCAAGCTGTCAGGTTGATTTCCCCAAACTGCTCTTACAGTTATGCAGAAAGTTTTAAAACCAAAGTGTTAGGTTAACAAAATCCACATTTTTACAAGAAGTGAGGCCCATATTTAAACTTTTGCAAGTAAGTTTGAATCCAATCACACAGACTAAGAAAATGTGTTAAAGATAAAACAGTTCAGTGAGTGAGTGAATACCTGGGTCTCATTTGAGGTCAGATGTCTGTGCCTGCTGAAGCCATTTATACATATAGAACGTTAACTGGGTGTAGAACAAATTCTGAAGAATGTTACCTACTGTTTAAACCAGATATTTAAATGTTTTGCATAAAAGAAGACACAAACACCATTTTTTACTCACTGTCTGAAGTTAAATCACATCAAACTTTTCTTGTTTTAGCTTAGTTAGAATTACCTAAATTATTTGTTTGCTAAATGCCAGAAAACTTGGTGAAAACATTTTTTAGAAATAGTTTGGTAAGGTTTCTCAAATTTAAAAATGTTCATATATTTGGTTGACATCAGAGATAACTGTCTTTTAATATGTATAACTTGGGTTAAACCTTTTGGGCTTCCTTCCACAAACTCCTGATAGTTAATTGGAGACACACCTGTGGATGTATTTTAAAGCCACAACTTATATCCACTTGTTTCTTTTTTGACATGATGGGAAGGTCAAAAGAAATCAACCAAGTTATCAGGACGAGAACCATGCAGCTGTGCAAATCTGTTTAATCCTTAGAAACTATTTACAGATGCTTGAAGATGCCATGTTCATCTAATCAAGCACTTATTTGCAAGTGTAGACATGATTGGGAAGTCCAGCCATCATGATGCTCAATAAGGAGATGAGTTCTGTGTCCCAAATGGTCCAAAAAATGCGCATTGACCACAGAACAATACCCAACAACCTAATGTAGATGCTGTCTAAAGCTGGGAATAAAGTATCTTTATCCACAGTAAAACAAGTACTGTACTGATATGGGCTGAAGAGCCACTTAGCAAGGAAGAAACCTTTACTTCAAAAGAAATATAAGAAGCCAGTTCAGGCCAATTCCTCCTGACAGAACTGGTGTTTCTGAGTCCATTTTGATTGTGTCTTTTTTTATGTGATTTTTTTTTTTTTTTTTTTTTTTTAATACATCTAAAAAACACTCAAACATTTTTCCATAATATTGCCATGGGGTATTTGTGTCTAAATGTGTGTAGAATTTTGAGGAAAGATATTAATTCAAAACAATTTGGAATAAAGCTATAACATAAAATGTGGGAAGAGTGAATACTTTCTCGGTGCACTGTATGTTATTATGCATTCGTTAAATTACATACAGGTGTCAAATAGTGAGAGGGTACATAATTCCTTAAAATCATAAACAAGAGGAAGAAATACGTGGAAAAAATATATTATCTGTAAATGGTACTTTAAATTTTGACATTTAAAGTCATGTTCTGGAGCGGGTTTGATTCACGTTTATACTTTTTTTTTTAATCTCATTATTTCTTCACCTGCATCTTAAGCCTGTCGTCCAGACGTCCAGAAGCACGTGTATTAAAGACCTCTTGTGTCAGTCAGACCAATTTGTTTCTACGACACAGTTACTACTACAAGCTTTCCTTTTTACACAATGCCCCTGCATTTTACTTTTGCTTAAATAGAAATTATATTGTGTCATACCTGTTTTCCTGTGTGGTTTTATTTACCTAAACGAATACACTTTAACAGATAACTTGATATAAGGAAGACATACACTCAACAGTATTTTGTTTATTGTCTGAATTTAATCGAGTCATTTCTGGCATATTTGTCCTCTCTTCAATCATATTTTTTTCCCACTTTCATACTGTACAACACACAAATGCACACAGGAATTCACATAGTCATGTATACAACTCTCTAGAGACCAATTTGCTCTTGCAGCTGGCATACTGAGGGTGGTACAGGCCATGGGGCATTTACCCATTTAGTCAAGTAATGAGGCTTCACACTATTCATAGGTATTTTCCTACTTTGCTTTAAAGAAAGTTAACTGTCCCTCCTTTAAGCCAGTAGAATTCCCATGCAGTCATAGACTGAGCTGCAATCTAATATCTCTCTGTAGCATATTTGTCTTGTCGAATAAGGCATAAAACAAAACTGTCAAGAGCAACTCCACTGCAGTCTTGGTCCCTGTGCACTCACATCTGTATTTAAAAAAATATCTTCCTGAAATCTGCAATAAAACAGATGCATTTCAGTAAGTAACAAAAATCCGCTAAGCAGAAAAGGTAGACAAATAAAATATTTAAAGAGTTAGCTAATTCTGCTGTCATTACTGGACAACAGATCAGAACTGATTTGTGTACTTTTCTAAAAGGAAAAGTAAAGCAATGAAACAGTTCTCTCTCTATAGTACTAGAAGCTGACAGTAAACATATTTTTCCCCCTTATTGCAACTGACAACAGGAACTGAATCCAATCGGAGTCCTCCTCCCATGGAACCATTAATGGGCCCTTCACATAAGCGGAGGTGGTGAAATAGAGGGTTGTAATGCACTGCTGTGACAGCAAAGACACTCTGGTATTTAAACTAAGGCAAGTGCCTCTCAACTACAAGGCATCCTGGTAAAAAGGAAAAAAAAAGAATTTGACTAGATGTCAATTAAGACGTGTAAAAGGCATGATGAGGATATTAGAGGAAATTATCTGATGTACAAATGAAAGTAAAAAAAAATGGCACTTAACTTGTCTCAGAAGAAAAAAAAACTCTTGTAATATTTCATTTTCTTCAACAGGATAACATTGATTGTATTAAATGACTGCAACTTGTGAAAAGCAATTCATGAAGTTCACATTTCCCCTTGTGATTGTGTGTGGAGAGATGTGTTTACATGGTAAAACATGTGGTCAGACGTCCAAATAGCTGAAAGCAAAGAAGAAGATAATTACATCAAACGTGTAAATTGAAAAGCATGTTTTTTTTTCCTGTCGGAATATTTCCACATCTCAAGCATATGTAGGAGAAGATTTTATACTTGGAAAACATTTCCAAATTTCCTTGCATGTTACTATAAAATCAAAGTTGAAATGCAAGTTGGAAAATGTTTGCATGTCCTAGAAAAAGAACCATAAGTTTCACTCTAAGTTAGTTGAGTGCTGAAACTAAGTATATTAAGACAGCAGAGGAAAAAAAAAGTTAATTTTAAGTTGAGAAATAAAAAACAGAGTTTTAGCAAAAACAAAAGATCTTAATTTGAATTACAATCCAACAGTTTGTGGTTTATATCATCTACTATGCTGTGGGAGAAGTAGTAGAAAGGTGGTTCTTTTGCTATTATTGTTTTGGAGTAGCTGATGATTCCAGAGCCCCAAATTGCTTCTGAGTCCCCGTTTACACGAAGCCACTCTTCAGTTAAAACGTAGTATTTCTGATGCAATCCAGCTGCTCATTTACACAACATCAGTGAGCGGAGACTCTGAAACTGGCCCTTTTTAAAACCAGGTTCTTAGACTGAAACTTTTCTGTAATACCCCCCCACAGGGGTGTGGCGCACTCTGCACAGAATGCAGGGTTTATTTTACACATATGCAGGCAGACAACAAGAGCAATGGCTGATAGCAATTTTTGATAAAGAATATATGTGTTATATGAGAACTTCATTCATGGAAGACAGAGATTGGTTACTGTTTACCATGAGGTGGAAGCTACTGAGGTAGAAGCTAAGGGTCAAAAGCGCATGCATGTTCAACAGCACGCTAAAATCACAGTGTCATATTGTGGCACAGCCAAAGCAACTACAGTGTCTTGGTGGTATGATCTAAACATAGAACTTTCCCCCAATCAACGTCTGAAAATATTGACAGTTTCCAGCCAGCAATTTTGTGTAAACGTAGCCTGAGAGAGAATCTATGAAGGGAGTTTTAGATTTGAGTAATGTTGAGGAAGCTTTCCAATCTGAAAGACTTGAAGCTCATTCCGAAAGATAAACGGTCAATTAATGTTTAATTGGTATAATGCCAATAAAGTTTTTTGTTGATTAGCATAAATGCACCATTCCTGGCATAAATATTAATTCAAACTGATTTTTTAGTTCAATTGTCTTTCCCCAAGTACCTTTGCAGTTTTGTAGCTAATAAGATACACAGCGCTAAAATAAAATGTTACTTGATGTCAATGAGTTTACAAGATAAATGCAAAGTTAACAACATTTGCATAAGTTAGCATCACTTTCATGTTAGCTAAACATAAATATTCAAGCGGTATTATTTTATTTGGCCTTTTTTAGGATTTTCTTTTAATTTTGTATAATGTGTACAGTGATTGATAAATGGAGCTACAAACAAACTTATCCTTAAAAAATGAGGTTGAAAAATGTTCTGTACCCTATAATCATAAATGATCAATGCAAACATCATCTTCGTGTGACAGCATACATTAAAATACGAAAAACAGAAAGCCATAATTGCAAGAAGTATGGCTAATAAAAGGCACCCTGCTGCAACTGTCTGCTTGGAAAAATCATTTATTGTAATTGTTTGCTTTGAGTGGCAGCTCAGATTTGTGCTGCACTCACAAGACATTTTTCTCTATCTATTGTGGGAAGAGAAGGAAAAAATGGATGATTTAGAAAAAAAAAAGTCAAACAGACTTAGCAGAGAGGATTTCACATCACCTGTGCTTTTAGGGTGCAATAAAGTATATATGTTTTAAATCTAAAAAATCGTTAACAAGAGCACTGATCACTTTCAGCTAATTTTATCATTGTATAATTCATTTATACTTTATCTGTGTTTGTGAGTAAAAAAACAACTTTCAAAAGCTTAACACACTCACCTTGCCAACACAGTGAGCTTTACACACTCACAGTATTCTCTCACTCTGTACCAACACTAAAATTTAGTTAAAGTAAACTGAAAACTTTACCCACCATAAACGTCTTTGACAAATCAAAGTTCAGTAGAGACCACTGGAACTTAGAGGGTTCTTTTTTCACCCAGAAACACATTTTAAAAAATTGCCACTTACATAGGGTAGCAATAGTTTAATTATAATTTGCCATTTTTTGTGTGTTTTTCCCCTGAGATAGTGTGAACACCATCCCAACCCAGTGACAGCTGCAACAGCCTCAGGCAATTATGAATCTGACCAAAA
The DNA here is from genome assembly GCF_001443285.1 of Poecilia latipinna. Lineage (NCBI taxonomy): Eukaryota > Metazoa > Chordata > Actinopteri > Cyprinodontiformes > Poeciliidae > Poecilia > Poecilia latipinna. The sequence continues at coordinate 121,780 of NW_015113469.1, read as the reverse complement.
TAAAACTGAAACCTAAATGTTATATCAGGAAGCAGAATGTTGGTGTTACATTTACCAGTATACTAATTTTAAATATCTCAGTTACTTGAGAGCCATATTGCTAAATACAATAAGGCTCTCATCCTGAAACCAGTGGTGGTTTCAGGGTGGCATGGGCAGGTTTTGTGGGGGGGGTGACACATATCTCTTACAAAACATATTGGTAACACAGCACAGAATTTAGAGTCATCAATTAACCTGATAGTATAAAACTGATTATGTTAATCTTTTAAAACAGGGTCTCTATTCAAAAACATTTTCTTTTTGAACTTTCAGGGTGTGACTTTTCCCTTGAAGTCTATCATGTGTGAAAGTCTGAAGTTCCTCAGCATCGTCAACTCACTCATAATCCACAGATCAGTATTTACAACATATAAATATCACCCATCCAATGGGGTCGGCAGCACCCCTCTGGTGCCTATCTCTGGCTGTCAACAGGTGAGAGGCGGGGTACACCCTGGACAGGTCGCCAGTCCATCGCAGGGCAACACAGAGACAGACAGGACAAACAATCAAGCACACACACACTCAGAGCTAAGGAGAATTTAGAGCAGGGGTGTCAAACTCAATTTCACCGAGGGCCACTGCAGCATATTGGCCCCCCTCAACGGGCCACATTAACGGTACAGAT